>NW_027620464.1:0-46171 GCF_964198595.1 Lampetra fluviatilis | reverse complement strand
GGAGATGAAGACACGGGGAGGGAGACACGGGGAGGGAGACACGGGGAGGAGACACGGGGGAGGGAGACACGGATAAGGGAGACACGGGGGGAGAGACACGGGGGGGAGAGACACGGGGAGAGGGAGACACGGGGAGGGAGACACGGGGAGGGAGACACGGGGAGGGAGACACGGGGAGGGAGACACGGGGAGGTAGACACGGGGGGATAGACACGGGGAGAGGGAGACACGGGGAGGGAGACACGGGGAGGGAGACACGGGGAGGGAGACACGGGGAGGGAGACACGGGGAGGGAGACACGGGGGAGATACGGATAAGGGAGACACGGGGAGGGAGACATGGGGAGATGGAAGGTGATGATGATGCTGAAGATGCTAATGATGATGATGATGCTGCTGCTGATGATGATGCTGCTGATGCTGCTGATGACACTGCTGATGAGCTGCTGCTGATGCTGCTGATGATGATGCTGATGACACTGCTGATGCTGATGACACTGCTGATGAAGCTGCTGCTGATGACGACGCTGCTGATGATGATGCTGCTGATGACGACGCTGCTGATGACGACGCTGCTGATGACGCTGGTTATGACGCGGCTCCGTACCCGTGCACCCCTCCCCCGTACCGCCACCCCCGCCCGGCCCCTCCCCCCCCCCTGTGCCCCGTCGTCTCCATGGCGACCCCGCATCCGCCCCCTCCGGCCATCGTCGCGGCAACCGGAGGCCTGCTGCGGAGCGACCCCCGGAGACGGTCGCCGTGGCGACGGTCGCCGACGCCGACGCGGCTGATGAGGCGGCCGAGGGCGAAGATGCGAGCGGCGAGGGCTCAGAGCGAACTCCAGGGCGCCAAACTGGAGGCTCAGCAGCGAGGAGGCATCCACAGCGCCCGGCATCTCCACAGCCAGGGATGGGATCTGGGGAGGGGGTGGGGTGGGGGGGTGGGGGGGGGTGAGGGGGGTGGGGGGGGGTGGGGTGGGGAGGTGAGGGGGTGGGGGGGTGAGGGGGTGGGGGGGTGGGGGGGGGGGTGAGGTGACACTCGCCACATATGGAGAGACTCACCAACTCAGCAACCCATCTACTCAGCCACACGCTCACTCACTCGACCACCCCACCCACTCAACCACCCATCCACCCACTCACCCACCCACCCACTCAACCACCCACCCACCCACTCGCCCACCCACTCACCCACTTACTCACTCACCCACCCACCCACTCACTCACCCACCCACTCACTCAACCACCAACCCACTCACCAACCAACTCAACCACCCACCCACCCAACTCACCCACCCACCCACCAACCCACCCACTCACTCACTCAACCACCCACCCACCCACCTCGCTCGCTCACCCACCCACCCCCCCGCTCACTCACCCCCTCACCCACCCGCCCACCGCCCCACCCACTCGCCCACCCGCCCACCCACTCGCCCACCGCCCACCCACTCGCCCACCCGCCCACCAACCCACCCACCCACTCAACCACCCACCACCCACTCGCTCGCTCACCCACCCACCCCCCCGCTCACTCACCCCCTCACCCACCCGCCCACCCGCCCACCCACTCGCCCACCCGCCCACCCACTCGCCACCCGCCCACCCACTCGCCCACCGCCCACCCACCCGCCCACCCACTCACCCACCCGCCCACCCACTCACTCACCCCCTCACCCACCCACCCACTCACCCACCTACTCACCCACCCACCCACCAACCCACTCACCCACCCACCCACTCACCCACCCACTGATCCACCCACTCACTCACCCATCCACCCACTCACACACCAACCCACCCACTCACCTACTCACACACCAACCCACCCAATCACCCACCCACCCACCCACTCACTCACTCAACCACCCACCCACCCACTCACACACCAAACCACCCACCCACTCACTCACCCACACACTCACTCAACCACCCACCCACCCACTCACCCACCCACCCACTCACCCACCCACCCACCCACTCACCCACCCACTCACCCACCCACCCACTCACCCACCCACCCACTCACCCACCCCCTCACCCCCTCACCCACTCACCCACCCACTCACCCACCCCCTCACCCCCTCACCCACTCACCCACCCACCCACTCGCTCACCCACCCACCCACCCACCCCCCCACTCACTCACCCCCTCACCCGCCCACCCACCCCCTCACCCGCCCACCCACCCGCCCACCCGCCCACCCACTCGCCCACCCACTCACCCCCTCGCCCACCCACCCACTCACCCACCCACCCACTCATTCACCCACCCACCCACCCACTCATTCACCCACCCACCCACCCACTCATTCACCCACCCACCCACTCACCCACCCACTCACCCACCCACCCACCCACCCACCCACCCACCCACCCACCCACTCACCCACCCACCCACCCACCCACTCACCCACCCACCCACTAACCCACCCACCCACCCACTCACCCACCCCCTCACCCCCTCACCCACTCACCCACCCACCCACTCGCTCACCCACCCACCCCCCCACTCACTCACCCCCTCACCCACCCACCCACCCCCTCATCCACCCACCCACCCGCCCACCCGCTCACCCACCCGCTCACCCACCCGCCCACCCGCTCACCCACCCGCCCACCCACCCACTCACCCCCTCACCCACCCACCCACCCACCCCCTCACCCACCCACCCACTCACCCACCCACCCACTCATTCACCCACCCACTCACTCACCCACCCACTCACCCACCCACCCACTCACCCACCCACCCACTAACCCACCCACCCACTCACCCACCCACCCGCTCACCCACCCACCCACTAACCCGCCCACACACTCACCCACCCACCCACCCACCCACTCACCCCCTCACCCACCCACTCACCCCCTCACCCACCCACTCACCCCCTCACCCACCCACTCACCCCCTCACCCACCCACTCACCCACTCACCCACCCACCCACTCACCCACCCACCCACTCACCCACCCACCCACTCACCCACCCACTCACCCACCCCCTCCCCTCACCCCCCTCACCCACCCACTCACCCACTCACCCACCCACCCACCCACCCACTCACCCACCCACTCACTCACCCACCCACCCACCCACTCACCCACCCACCCACTCACCCACCCACCCACTCACCCACCCACCCACCCACTCACCCACCCACCCACTCACCCACCCACCCACTCACCCGCCCACCCACCCGCTCACCCACCCGCCCGCCCACTCGCCCGCCCACCCGCCCACCCACTCGCTCACCCACCCACTCGCCCACCCGCCCACCCGCTCACCCACCCGCCCACCCACCCACCCGCCCACCCACTCACCCACTCACCCACCCACCCACTCACCCACCCACCCACCCACCCCCTCACCCACCCACCCACCCCCTCACCCACCCACCCACCCCCTCACCCACCCACCCATCCCCTCACCCACCCACCCATCCCCTCACCCACCCACCCACCCCCTCACCCACCCACCCACCCCCTCACCCACCCACCCACCCCTCACCCACCCACCCACCCCCTCACCCACCCACCCACCCCCTCACCCACCCACCCACTCACCCACCCCCTCACCCACCCACCCCCTCACCCACCCACCCACTCACCTACCCACCCACCCACTCACCTACCCACCCACCCACTCACCCACCCACTCACCCACCCACCCACCCCCTCACCCACCCACCCCCTCACCCACCCACCCACTCACCTACCCACCCACCCACTCACCTACCCACCCACCCACTCACCTACCCACCCACCCACTCACCCACCCACTCACCCACCCACCCCCTCACCCACCCCCTCACCCACCCACCCCCTCACCCACCCACTCACCCACCCACCCACCCACCCACTCACCCACCCACCCACCCACTCACCCACCCACCCACCCACCCACTCACCCACCCACCCACCCACTCACCCACCCACCCACCCACTCACCCACCCACCCACCCACCCACTCACCCACCCACCCACCCACTCACCCACCCACCCCCTCACCCACCCACCCCCTCACCCACCCACCCCCTCACCCACCCACCCCCTCACCCACCCACCCCCTCACCCACCCACCCACCCACCCCCTCACCCACCCACCCACCCACCCCCTCACCCACCCACCCACCCACCCCCTCACCCACCCACCCACCCACCCCCTCACCCACCCACCCACCCACCCCCTCACCCACCCACCCACCCACCCCCTCACCCACCCACCCACCCCCTCACCCACCCACTCATCCACCCACCCACCCACTCATCCACCCACCCACTCATCCACCCACCCACCCACCCACCCCCTCACCCACCCACTCATCCACCCACCCACCCACCCACCCACTCACCCACCCACTCACCCACCCACCCACCCACCCACTCACCCACCCACTCACCCACCCACCCACCCACTCATCCACCCACCCTCCCACTCATCCACCCACCCACTCACCCACCCACCCACCCACTCACCCACCCACCCACCCACTCACCCACCCACCCACCCACCCACTCACCCACCCACCCACCCACTCACCCACCCACCCACCCACCCACTCACCCACCCACCCACCCACCCACCCACTCACCCACCCACCCACTCACCCACCCACCCACCCACCCACCCACCCACCCACTCACCCACCCACCCACCCACCACCACCACTCACCCACCCACCCCCTCACCCACCCACCCACCCACCCCCCCACCCACCCACTCACCCACCACCACCACTCACCTTACTCTGCACCGGCAATTTCCTCCTCTGAGTCTTCATGCGCACCCCGGCACCACCACCACCACCACCTCCTCCTACGCCACCACCACCACCACCGCCACCACCACCACCACCAACTCCGCCCATCATCAAGTGAGACTCCAACTCCTTGCAGCTGGTGCCGGACGCTGGCACCATACCGCTTGCGGTCACAGCGCCAGCAGCTGCCGAGGGGAAGAAAGCCAGAGGCAAAGCTCCCCCAGGTAGCCTCTAGCAGGGCTGTAGGGGCAAGTGCTGCTAGTAGCAGCGCCACCTATGATGTACATACACACAAAGCTCCCCCAGGTAGCCTCTAGCAGGGCTTTAGGGGCAAGTGCTGCTAGTGGCAGCGCCACCTATGATGTACACACAAAGCTCCCCCAGGTAGCCTCTAGCAGGGCTGTAGGGGCAAGTGCTGCTAGTAGCAGCGCCGCCTATGATGTACACACAGACAAAGCTCCCCCAGGTAGCCTCTAGCAGGGCTGTAGGGGCAAGTGCTGCTAGTAGCAGCGCCGCCTATGATGTACACACAGACAAAGCTCCCCCAGGTAGCCTCTAGCAGGGCTGTAGGGGCAAGTGCTGCTAGTAGCAGCACCACCTATGATGTACACACAGACAAAGCTCCCCCAGGTAGACTCTAGCAGGGCTGCAGGGGCAAGTGCTGTTAGCGAGCACCTATGAAGGCTACCGGCACTGTGGCACACGAGGGGGTGGGTGGCCAGCACCACGCCCGACCGCCTTTGTCTCCCCAGTGCTGGCGATGTTCACACACCGCTACACCAGGTACTCATTTGAGGCTGAGTCGACCTAGGGGGAGGCCCAGGCCCAGTTCAGATAAATAATCGTCGCCGGTGTTGGCCGTGCACGGGAATCGAACTCGGGTCGCCGGGTTCGTAGCGCTAATCACTACGCCACCGCTCCCCACACACAAAGACAAAGATCCCCCGTATAGCCTCGACAGATTTGAGGAGGGAGTGTTTTTGGTGAGCGCCTGTGAAGGCACACACACAGACACACACACAGACACACACAGACACACGCTGACACACACGCAGACACACACACAGACACACACACACACACAGACACACACAGACACACACAGACACACACGCAGACACACACAGACACACACACAGACACACACGCAGACAACAACAACCGCCATTCGCCACTAAGTGGCGGTGACGTCACCACGACGCTTGTGCCAGGCTAGGTGCACCTTGAGGCCACGTGAAGTGTCGAACGCCCGCCGGCAGGAGGTCATGGGGCAGACCCATTGAGTGCCATGGGTTGTACTGCTGTGCCAGGCTAGGTGCAGGAGGAGGAGGTCATGTGACAGACCTAGCAGGTGCCATGGGTTGTACTGCTGTGCCAGGCTAGGTACATAAGGAGGATGTCACGGGGCAGACCCTGCAGATGCCACGGGTCGACTAAGATGACCGAGATGAGTGGCTGATGCACCACCTGTGCCCCCCTACTGTGCCAAACTTGCTGTGCTTTAGCCACCCGGCGCTCCGCTCGTTGTTGTGACACACACACACAGACTGACACACGCACACACTAACACACTGACACACACAAAATGACACAGACCGACACCGACACACACACTGACACACACACAGACTGACACACAGACTGACACACACACACAGACTGACACACACACAGACTGACACACACACAGACTGACACACACACAGACTGACACACACACACAGTCACACACACACTGACACACACCGACACACACACCGACACACACACACCGACACACACTCACACTGACACACACACACTGACACACACACACTGACACACTCACACGGACACACACACTGACACACACACTGACACACACACTGACACACACTCACACTCACACACACTCACACTGACACACACACACTGACACGCACACACACTGACACACACACACACACTGACACACACAGACTGACACACACACAGACACACAGACACACACACACACTGACACACACACTGACACACACACACCGACACACACTCACCAAACGAGGTTCCGCCTGCTGAGGAAGAGACAGGAGCCAGACCAATGGATCCAGCCCAGGGAGTAGAACTCTGTTGAAGACATCACCACCATCGCCACCATCACCAACATCACCACCATCACCAACATCACCACCATCACCACCATCACGATCATCACTAACATCGCCACCACTACAACCATCATCACCATCACTAACATCACCATCATGACCACCATCACCACCATCATTACCACCACCCCCACAACCCACCATCACCACCACCACCCACAATCATTACCACCATCATTACCATCACTAACATCACCATCATGACCACCATCACCACAATCATTACCACCATCATCATCATCATCACCACCACCACAAACACAAATAGCATCACTCAGCTGCAGCTGCTGCTGCTGCCACTAATACTACTCGATTGTTGCTTGTCACTCACCACGCCTCTCACTCACCACGCCTCTCACTCACCACGCCTCTCACTCACCACGCCTCTCACTCACCACGCCTCTCACTCACCACGCCTCTCACTCACCACGCCTCTCACTCACCACGCCTCTCACTCACCACGCCTCTCACTCACCACGCCTCTCACTCACCACGCCTCTCACTCACCACGCCTCTCACTCACCACGCCTCTCACTCACCACGTCCATCACTCACCACGCCTCTCACTCACCACGCCTCTCACTCACCACGCCTCTCACTCACCACGCCTCTCACTCACCACGCCTCTCACTCACCACGCCTCTCACTCACCACGCCTCTCACTCACCACGCCTCTCACTCACCACGCCTCTCACTCACCACGTCCATCACTCACCACGCCTCTCACTCACCACGCCTCTCACTCACCACGCCTCTCACTCACCACGCCTCTCACTCACCACGTCCATCACTCACCACGCCTCTCACTCACCACGTCCATCACTCACCACGCCTCTCACTCACCACGCCTCTCACTCACCACGCCTCTCACTCACCACGTCCATCACTCACCACGCCTCTCACTCACCACGCCTCTCACTCACCACGCCTCTCACTCACCACGTCCATCACTCACCACGCCTCTCACTCACCACGCCTCTCACTCACCACGCCTCTCACTCACCACGCCTCTCACTCACCACGCCTCTCACTCACCACGCCTCTCACTCACCACGCCTCTCACTCACCACGCCTCTCACTCACCACGCCTCTCACTCACCACGCCTCTCACTCACCACGCCTCTCACTCACCACGCCTCTCACTCACCACGCCTCTCACTCACCACGCCTCTCACTCACCACGCCTCTCACTCACCACGCCTCTCACTCACCACGCCTCTCACTCACCACGCCTCTCACTCACCACGCCCATCACTCACCACGCCTCTCACTCACCACGCCTCTCACTCACCACGCCTCTCACTCACCACGCCCATCACTCACCACGCCTCTCACTCACCACGCCTCTCACTCACCACGCCTCTCACTCACCACGCCTCTCACTCACCACGTCCATCACTCACCACGCCTCTCACTCACCACGCCTCTCACTCACCACGCCTCTCACTCACCACGCCTCTCACTCACCACGCCTCTCACTCACCACGCCTCTCACTCACCACGTCCATCACTCACCACGCCCCTCACTCACCACGCCTCTCACTCACCACGCCTCTCACTCACAACGCCTCTCACTCACCACGCCTCTCACTCACCACGCCTCTCACTCACCACGTCCATCACTCACCACGCCTCTCACTCACCACGCCTCTCACTCACCACGCCTCTCACTCACCACGCCTCTCACTCACCACGCCTCTCACTCACCACGTCCATCACTCACCACGCCTCTCACTCACCACGCCTCTCACTCACCACGCCTCTCACTCACCACGCCTCTCACTCACCACGCCTCTCACTCACCACGTCCATCACTCACCACGCCTCTCACTCACCACGCCTCTCACTCACCACGCCTCTCACTCACCACGCCTCTCACTCACCACGCCTCTCACTCACCACGCCTCTCACTCACCACGCCTCTCACTCACCACGTCCATCACTCACCACGCCTCTCACTCACCACGTCCATCACTCACCACGCCTCTCACTCACCACGCCTCTCACTCACCACGCCCCTCACTCACCAGACTGCGGGTCCCATTGCCCTGCTGCTGCTGCTGCTGCTGCAGCTGCTGCTGCTGCAGCTGCTGCTGCTGTTGCTGCAGCAGCTGCTGCTGCTGCTTGTGCTGCTGCTGCTGCTGCTGTGAGCTCTGCGCCATGAGCTGCTCCAGGAAGAGGGAGGCGCTTGTTGACTTCGCCTGAGACTCCAGCAGGGAGGCCGTCGTGGACACGGGAGAGGGGACCACCTGGGTGGGTGGGGGGGTGAGTGGGGGGTGAGTGGGGGTGAGTGAGAGGTGAGTGGGGGTGATTGGGGGGTGAGTGGGGGTTAGTGGGGGGTGAGTGGGGGTGAGTGGGGAGTGAGTGGGTGAGTAAGTGGGTGGGTGGGCAAGTGGGTGGGCGGGTGAGTGGGCGGGTGAGTGAGTGGCGAGTGGGTGAGTGAGTGGGTGGGTGAGTGGGTGGGTGAGTGGGTGGGCAAGTGGGTGAGTGGGTGGGTGAGTGGGTGGGTGAGTGGGTGGGTGAGTGGGCGGGTGAGTGAGTGGGTGGGTGGGCGGGTGAGTGAGTGGGTGAGTGAGTGAGTGAGTGGGTGGGCAAGTGGGTGGGTGGGTGAGTGGGGGGTGGGGGGTGAGTGAGGGGTGAGTGGGGGGTGAGTGGGGGGTGAGTGGGGTGAGTGAGTGGTGAGTGAGTAGCGAGTGAGTGGGTGGGTGAGTGAGTGGGTGAGTGAGTGTGACCACGGTGGTGATGCTTGTAAGCCGTGAGTAGTTGAGTGAGCGTGAGAGGTGAGCTTAGTCACTGAGTGGTGAGTAGGTGAGTGTGTGGGTGAGAGAGTGAGTGATGAGTGAGTGGGGGGGTGAGTGGGTGGGTGGGTGGGTGGGTGAGTGGGTGGGTGGGTGAGTGAGTGAGTGAGTGGTGAGTGAGTGGGGGGGTGAGTGGGGGAGTGAGTGGGTGAGTGAGTGGTGATGCTTGTAAGTAGTTGAGTGAGCGTGAGTGGTACGCTCAGTCACTGAGTGGGTGAGCAAGTAGGTGGGTGAGTGAGTGAGTGGGTGGGTGAGTGAGTGAGTGGGTGAGTGAGTGAGTGAGTGGGTGGGTGAGTGGGTGAGTGGGTGAGTGAGTGGGTGGGTGGGTGAGTGAGTGGGTGGGTGGGTGGGTGTGTGGGTGAGTGAGTGGGTGGGTGAGTGGGTGTGTGGGTGAGTGAGTGGGTGAGTGGGTGTGTGGGTGAGTGAGTGGGTGAGTGGGTGAGTGGGTGAGTGGGTGAGTGGGTGAGTGGGTGGGTGGGTGAGTGGCTGGGTGAGTGGGTGTGTGGGTGAGTGAGTGGGTGGGTGAGTGAGTGAGTGGGTGAGTGAGTGAGTGAGTGGGTGGGTGAGTGAGTGGGTGAGTGGGTGAGTGGGTGAGTGGGTGAGTGAGTGGGTGGGTGGGTGAGTGGGTGGGTGAGTGGGTGTGTGGGTGAGTGAGTGGGTGGGTGGGTGAGTGGGTGAGTGGGTGGGTGGGTGGGTGTGTGGGTGAGTGGGTGGGTGAGTGGGTGGGTGGGTGAGTGGGTGAGTGGCTGGGTGAGTGGGTGTGTGGGTGAGTGAGTGGGTGAGTGAGTGAGTGGGTGGGTGAGTGGGTGGGTGAGTGGGTGTGTGGGTGAGTGGGTGGGTGGGTGGGTGTGTGGGTGAGTGAGTGGGTGAGTGAGTGGGTGGGTGAGTGGGTGTGTGGGTGAGTGAGTGGGTGAGTGAGTGGGTGGGTGGTGAGTAGGTGAGTGGGTGAGTGGGTGAGTGGGTGAGTGAGTGGGTGGGTGAGTGGGTGAGTGGGTGTGTGGGTGAGTGAGTGGGTGGGTGAGTGGGTGAGTGGGTGGGAGGGTGAGTGAGTGGGTGAGTGAGTGGGTGGGAGGGTGAGTGGATGAGTGAGTGGGTGGGTGGTGAGTAGGTGAGTGGGTGAGTGAGTGAGTGAGTGTGACCACGGTGGTGATGCTTGTAAGCCGTGAGTGGCTGAGTGAGCGTGAGAGGTGAGCTCACACTCACCTCACACTCACGGCTCTTGATGTTGCACAGAGAATTTCCCCCCTGATGGTGACACTGGTGAGCCACACAGGGTCTACAAGTGTGCAAGCCTCACCGGGCGAGCGAAGCGAGCGAGCGTGGTGAGTGTGAATGGGTGGGTGAGAGGCTGAGTGGTCGAGTGAGTGAGTGAGTGGGTGGGTGGGTGAGTGAGTGAGTGGCCGAGCGAGCGAGCGGCCGAGTGAACGAGTGAGTGGTTGAGTGAGTGAGCGAGTGGTCGAGTGAGTAGGTGAGCGGGTTCGTGAGTAGTTGAGTGTGTGAGTGAATGAATAGGTGGGTGAGTGAGTAGGTGAGTGGGTGTGTGGGTGAGTGGGTGTGTGTGTGAGTAGCTGAGTGTGTGCGAGTGCGTGCGCGAGTAGGTGAGTGTGAGTGAATGTGTGAGTGAGTAGGTGAGTGTGTGAGTAGGTGAGTCTGTGAGTGAGTCTGTGAGTGAGTGTGTGAGTGAGTGTGTGAGTGTGTGTGTGAGTGAGTGTGTGAGTAGGTGAGTAGCTGAGTGTGTGAGTAGCTGAGTGTGTGTGTGAGTAGCTGAGTGTGTGTGTGAGTAGCTGAGTGTGTGTGTGAGTAGCTGAGTGTGTGTGTGAGTAGCTGAGTGTGAGTGAGTGTGTGAGTGAGTGCGTGAGTGAGTGAGTAGCTGAGTGTGTGAGTGAGTGTGTGTGTGAGTAGCTGAGTGTGTGTGTGAGTGAGTGTGTGAGTGAGTGAGTAGCTGAGTGTGTGTGTGAGTAGCTGAGTGTGTGAGTAGCTGAGTGTGTGTGCGAGTAGGTGAGTGTGTGAGTAGGTGAGTCTGTGAGTGAGTAGGTGAGTGTGTGAGTGTGTGTGTGAGGAGCTGAGTGTGTGAGTGAGTGTGTGAGTAGTTGAGTGTGTGTGAGTAGGTGAGTGTGTGAGTAGGTGAGTCTGTGAGTGAGTAGGTGAGTGTGTGTGTGAGTGAGTAGGTGAGTGTGTGAGTAGGTGAGTCTGTGAGTGAGTAGGTGAGTGTGTGAGTGTGTGTGTGAGGAGCTGAGTGTGTGAGTGAGTGTGTGAGTAGTTGAGTGTGAGTGAGTAGGTGAGTGTGTGAGTAGGTGAGTCTGTGAGTGAGTAGGTGAGTGTGTGAGTGAGTGTGTGAGTAGCTGAGTGAGTGAGTGTGTGAGTGAGTGTGTGTGTGAGTAGGTGAGTGTATGTGTGAGTGAGTAGGTGAGTGTGTGTGTGAGTGAGTAGGTGTGTGAGTGAGTAGGTGAGTGTGTGAGTGAGTGAGTAGCTGAGTGAGTGAGTGTGTGAGTAGCTGAGTGTGTGAGTGAGTGTGTGAGTGTGTGAGTGAGTAGCTGAGTGTGTGAGTGTGTGAGTAGCTGAGTGTGTGAGTGAGTGTGTGAGTAGCTGAGTGTGTGAGTGAGTGTGTGAGTGAGTGTGTGAGTAGCTGAGTGAGTGAGTGAGTGTGTGAGTAGCTGAGTGTGTGAGTGAGTGTGTGAGTGAGTGTGTGAGTGAATGCGTGTGTGAGTGAGTGTGTGAGTGAGTGTGTGAGTGCGTGAGTGAGTGTGTGAGTGAGTAGCTGAGTGTGTGAGTGAGTGTGTGAGTGAGTAGCTGAGTGTTGAGTGAGTGTGTGAGTGAGTAGCTGAGTGTTGAGTGAGTGTGTGAGTGAGTAGCTGAGTGTGTGAGTGTGTGAGTGAGTAGCTGAGTGTGTGAGTGTGTGAGTGAGTGTGTGAGTGAGTGTGTGAGTGAGTAGCTGAGTGAGTGAGTGTGTGAGTAGCTGAGTGTGTGAGTGAGTGTGTGAGTGAATGCGTGTGTGAGTGAGTGTGTGAGTGAGTGTGTGAGTGCGTGAGTGAGTGTGTGAGTGAGTAGCTGAGTGTGTGAGTGAGTGTGTGAGTGAGTAGCTGAGTGTTGAGTGAGTGTGTGAGTGAGTAGCTGAGTGTGTGAGTGTGTGAGTGAGTGTGTGAGTGAGTAGCTGAGTGTGTGAGTGAGTGTGTGAGTGAGTAGCTGAGTGTTGAGTGAGTGTGTGAGTGAGTAGCTGAGTGTGTGAGTGTGTGAGTGAGTAGCTGAGTGTGTGAGTGTGTGAGTGAGTAGCTGAGTGTGTGAGTGAGTAGCTGAGTGTGTGAGTAGCTGAGTGTGTGAGTGAGTAGCTGAGTGTGTGAGTGAGTGTGTGAGTGAGTGAGTGTGTGAGTGAGTGTGTGAGTGAGTGTGTGAGTGAGTAGCTGAGTGTGTGAGTGTGTGAGTGAGTAGCTGAGTGTGTGAGTGAGTAGCTGAGTGAGTGTGTGAGTAGCTGAGTGTGTGAGTGAGTGTGTGAGTGTGTGAGTGAGTGTGTGAGTGAGTAGCTGAGTGTGTGAGTGAGTGTGTGAGTGAGTGCGTGAGTGAGTGAGTAGCTGAGTGTGTGAGTGAGTGTGTGTGTGAGTAGCTGAGTGTGTGTGTGAGTGAGTGTGTGAGTGAGTGAGTAGCTGAGTGTGTGAGTAGCTGAGTGTGTGTGTGAGTAGCTGCGTGTGTGAGTAGCTGAGTGTGTGTGCGAGTAGGTGAGTGTGTGAGTAGGTGAGTCTGTGAGTGAGTAGGTGAGTGTGTGAGTGTGTGTGTGAGGAGCTGAGTGTGTGAGTGAGTGTGTGAGTAGTTGAGTGTGTGTGAGTAGGTGAGTCTGTGAGTGAGTAGGTGAGTGTGTGTGTGTGTGAGTAGGTGAGTGTATGTGTGAGTGAGTAGGTGAGTGTGTGTGTGAGTGAGTAGGTGTGTGAGTGAGTAGGTGAGTGTGTGAGT
Organism: Lampetra fluviatilis; assembly: GCF_964198595.1. Lineage (NCBI taxonomy): Eukaryota > Metazoa > Chordata > Hyperoartia > Petromyzontiformes > Petromyzontidae > Lampetra > Lampetra fluviatilis. The sequence continues at coordinate 32,524 of NW_027620464.1, read as the reverse complement.
GAGTGAGTAGCTGAGTGAGTGAGTGAGTGTGTGAGTAGCTGAGTGTGTGAGTGAGTGTGTGAGTGTGTGAGTGAGTAGCTGAGTGTGTGAGTGAGTGTGTGAGTAGCTGAGTGTGTGAGTGAGTGTGTGAGTAGCTGAGTGTGTGAGTAGCTGAGTGTGTGAGTGTGTGAGTGTGTGAGTGAGTAGCTGAGTGTGTGAGTGAGTGTGTGAGTAGCTGAGTGTGTGAGTGAGTGTGTGAGTGAGTGTGTGAGTAGCTGAGTGAGTGAGTGTGTGAGTGAGTGAGTGTGTGAGTAGCTGAGTGTGTGAGTGAGTGTGTGAGTGAGTAGCTGAGTGTGTGAGTGAGTGAGTGTGTGAGTGAGTGTGTGAGTGAGTAGCTGAGTGAGTGTGTGAGTGAGTAGCTGAGTGTGTGAGTGAGTGTGTGAGTGAGTGTGTGAGTGAGTGTGTGAGTGAGTAGCTGAGTGTGTGAGTGAGTGTGTGAGTGAGTAGCTGAGTGTTGAGTGAGTGTGTGAGTGAGTAGCTGAGTGTGTGAGTGTGTGAGTGAGTAGCTGAGTGTGTGAGTGAGTAGCTGAGTGTGTGAGTGAGTAGCTGAGTGTGTGAGTGAGTAGCTGAGTGTGTGAGTGAGTGTGTGAGTGAGTGAGTGTGTGAGTGAGTGTGTGAGTGAGTGTGTGAGTGAGTGCGTGAGTGAGTGTGTGATTGAGTAGCTGAGTGTGTGAGTGAGTGTGTGAGTGAGTAGCTGAGTGTTGAGTGAGTGTGTGAGTGAGTAGCTGAGTGTGTGAGTGTGTGAGTGAGTAGCTGAGTGTGTGAGTGAGTAGCTGAGTGTGTAGCTGAGTGTGTGAGTGAGTAGCTGAGTGTGTGAGTGAGTAGCTGAGTGTGTGAGTGAGTGTGTGAGTGAGTGTGTGAGTGAGTGTGTGAGTGAGTGTGTGAGTGAGTAGCTGAGTGTGTGAGTGTGTGAGTGAGTAGCTGAGTGTGTGAGTGAGTAGCTGAGTGAGTGTGTGAGTAGCTGAGTGTGTGAGTGAGTGTGTGAGTGAGTGAGTGTGTGAGTGTGTGAGTGAGTAGCTGAGTGAGTGTGTGAGTAGCTGAGTGTGTGAGTGAGTGTGTGAGTGAGTGAGTGTGTGAGTGTGTGAGTGAGTAGCTGAGTGAGTGTGTGAGTAGCTGAGTGTGTGAGTGAATGTGTGAGTGAGTGAGTGTGTGAGTGAGTGTGTGAGTGAGTAGCTGAGTGTGTGAGTGAGTGTGTGAGTGAGTGCGTGAGTGAGTGAGTAGCTGAGTGTGTGAGTGAGTGTGTGAGTGAGTGAGTGAGTGTGTGAGTGAGTGAGTGAGTAGCTGAGTGTGTGAGTGAGTGTGTGAGTAGCTGAGTGTGTGAGTGTGTGAGTGAGTAGCTGAGTGTGTGAGTGAGTGTGTGAGTGAGTGTGTGAGTGAGTGTGTGAGTGAGTGTGTGAGTGAGTAGCTGAGTGTGTGAGTAGCTGAGTGTGTGAGTAGGTGAGTGTGTGAGTAGTTGAGTGTGTGAGCGAGTAGTTGAGTGTGTGAGTAGCTGAGCGTGTGAGTAGCTGAGCGAGTAGGTGAGTGTGTGAGCGTGTGAGTGAGCGTGCGAGTGAGCGTGCGGAGTCGACCCCCACCCCCCCCCACCACCCCCCCCCACCACCCCCCACCACGTACCCCCTTCCCGTAGCACGCCGGCGGGCTCCCCCGTGCCCCCTCGACCTGCAGCGAGTTGCTGAAAACGAGCGAGTGGGACAGCGAGGGGGGGGGCCGTGAACGGGGCGTGGAGTGGGGGGGGCGCCCCCCCCCTCCACCGCCCCTTCGTGGGGGGCGAGGAGCCCCCCACCCACCACTCCGGAGGGTCCCCGCGGGGCCCCCCCAGGGGGGGCCGTGGTGACGATGACCCCCGCCGCCGCCGACGACGGAGCCGACGGCTTCCTCAGCAGCGCGGCGATGTCGATGCTGCGGCGGAGGGGGCGGGGCCAAGGGTGGAGGGGGCGGGGCGAAGGTGTGAAGGGGGCGGGGCGAAGGTGTGAAGGGGGCGGGGCGAAGGTGTGAAGGGGGCGGGGCGAAGGTGTGAAGGGGGCGGGGCGAAGGGTGAAGGGGGCGGGGCGAAGGGTGAAGGAGGCGGGGCGAAGTGGGCGGGGCGAAGGGCGAATGGTGAAGGGTGCGGGGCGAAGGGGGCGGGGCGAAAGGTGAAGTGGGCGGGGCGAAGGGGGCGGGGCGAAGGGTGAAGTGGGCGGGGCGAAGGGGGCGGGGCGAAGGGTGAAGGGGGCGGGGCGAAGGGGGCGGGGCGAAGGGTGAAGGGGGCGGGGCGAAGGGTGAAGGGGGCGGGGCGAAGGGTGAAGGGGGCGGGGCGAAGGGTGAAGGGGGCGGGGCGAAGTGGGCGGGGCGAAGGGCGAATGGTGAAGGGTGCGGGGCGAAGGAGGCGGGGCGAAGGGTGAAGTGGGCGGGGCGAAGGGGGCGGGGCGAAGGGTGAAGTGGGCGGGGCGAAGGGGGCGGGTGAAGGGTGAAGGGGGCGGGGCGAAGGGAGACAACTTGACACACTGAACTCACTCCTCATATCCCTCTTCCTCCACCTCACCGTGTCTCCCTCCTCCTCCACCTCCACCTCCACCCCGCGTGTGTCTCCCCTCGTGTCTCTCTCCCCGTGTCTCCCCTCGTGTCTCTCCCCCCGTGTCTCCCCCCCGTGTCTCCCTCCTCCTCGTGTCTCTCTCCCCGTGTCTCTCTCCTCCCCGTGTCTCTCTCCCCGTGTCTCCCCTCGTGTCTCTCCCCCCGTGTCTCCCCCCGTCTCTCTCCTCGTGTCTCTCTCCCCGTGTCTCTCCCCGTGTCTCTCTCCCCGTGTCTCCCCCCGTGTCTCCCCCCGTCTCTCTCCTCGTGTCTCTCTCCCCGTGTCTCTCCCCGTGTCTCTCTCCCCGTGTCTCCCCCCGTGTCTCCCCCCGTGTCTCCCCCCCGTGTCTCTCTCCTCGTGTCTCTCTCCCCATGTCTCTCTCCCCATGTCTCTCCCCGTGTCTCTCTCCCCGTGTCTCCCCTCGTGTCTCTCCCCCCGTGTCTCCCCCCGTGTCTCCCCTCGTGTCTCCCCCCGTGTCTCCCCCCGTGTCTCCCCCCGTGTCTCCCCTCGTGTCTCTCTCCTCGTGTCTCTCTCCCCGTGTTTCTCTCCCCGTGTTTCTCTCCCCGTGTCTCTCTCCCCGTGTCTCTCTCCCCGTGTCTCTCTCCCCATGTCTCTCCCCGTGTCTCTCTCCCCGTGTCTCTCTCCCCGTGTCTCTCTCCTCCCCGTGTCTCTCTCCCCGTGTCTCCCCTCGTGTCTCTCTCCCCGTGTCTCTCCCCGTGTCTCTCTCCCCGTGTCTCCCCTCGTGTCTCTCCCCCCGTGTCTCCCCCCGTGTCTCCCCCCGTGTCTCCCCCCGTGTCTCTCTCCTCGTGTCTCTCTCCCCGTGTCTCTCTCCCCGTGTCTCTCCCCCCGTGTCTCTCTCCCCGTGTCTCCCCCCGTGTCTCCCCCCGTGTCTCTCTCCTCGTGTCTCTCTCCCCGTGTCTCCCCCCGTGTCTCCCCCCGTGTCTCCCCCCGTGTCTCTCCCCGTGTCTCTCTCCCCGTGTCTCTCCCCGTGTCTCTCTCCCCGTGTCTCTCTCCCCGTGTCTCCCCCCGTGTCCCCCCCCGTGTCTCCCCCCGTGTCTCTCTCCCCGTGTCTCTCTCCCCGTGTCTCTCCCCGTGACTCTCTCCCCGTGTCTCTCTCCTCGTGTCTTTCCCCCCGTGTCTCCCCCCCGTGTCTCCCCCCGTGTCTCTCTCCCCGTGTCTCTCCCCATGTCTCTCTCCCCGTGTCTCCCCCCGTGTCTCTCTCCTCGTGTCTCTCTCCCCGTGTCTCTCTCCCCGTGTCTCCCCCCGTGTCTCCCCCCGTGTCTCCCCCCGTGTCTCTCTCCTCGTGTCTCTCTCCCCGTGTTTCTCTCCCCGTGTTTCTCTCCCCGTGTCTCTCTCCCCGTGTCTCTCTCCTCGTGTCTCTCTCCCCGTGTCTCTCTCCCCATGTCTCTCCCCGTGTCTCTCTCCCCGTGTCTCTCTCCTCCCCGTGTCTCTCTCCCCGTGTCTCCCCTCGTGTCTCTCTCCCCGTGTCTCTCCCCGTGTCTCTCTCCCCGTGTCTCCCCTCGTGTCTCTCCCCCCGTGTCTCCCCCCGTGTCTCCCCCCGTGTCTCTCTCCTCGTGTCTCTCTCCCCGTGTCTCTCTCCCCGTGTCTCTCCCCCCGTGTCTCCCCCCGTGTCTCCCCCCGTGTCTCTCTCCTCGTGTCTCTCTCCCCGTGTCTCTCTCCCCGTGTCTCCCCCCGTGTCTCCCCCCGTGTCTCCCCCCGTGTCTCTCCCCGTGTCTCTCTCCCCGTGTCTCTCCCCGTGTCTCTCTCCCCGTGTCTCTCCCCGTGTCTCTCTCCCCGTGTCTCTCTCCCCGTGTCTCCCCCCGTGTCTCTCTCCTCGTGTCTCTCTCCCCGTGTCTCTCTCCCCGTGTCTCCCCCCGTGTCTCCCCCCGTGTCTCTCTCCCCCCGTGTCTCTCTCCCCGTGTCTCTCTCCTCGTGTCTCTCTCCCCGTGTCTCTCTCCCCGTGTCTCTCCCCCCCACCAGCGCGCCCCCTGTGTGTCTCTCACGATTGTCCGGGCAGGAGCTGTGCGCTGGGCAGAGTCGCGGAGCCAGCACTGGACGCAGTGAACACCTTCGTCTCGATGATCTGGGACACGCGGGGAGACACGGGGGGAGACACGGGGGGGAGACACGCGGGGAGACACGGGGGGAGACACGGGGGGAGACACGGGGGGAGGAGACACGGGGGGAGACACGGGGGGGAGACACGGGGGGGAGACACAGGGAGGGAGACACGGGGGGAGACACGGGGGGGAGACACGGGGGGAGACACGGGGGGAGACACGGGGGGAGACACAGGGGGAGACACGGGGAGAGACACGGGGAGGGAGACACGGGGAGAGACACGGAGAGACACGGGGAGACACGGGGGGAGACACAGGGAGGGAGACACGGGGGGAGACACGGGGGGGAGACACGGGGGGAGACACGGGGGGAGACACGGGGGGAGACACGGGGGGAGACACGGGGGGAGACACGGGGGGAGACACGGGGGGAGACACGGGGGGAGACACGGGGGGAGACACGGGGGGAGGAGACACGGGGGGAGACACGGGGGGGAGACACGGGGGGGAGACACAGGGAGGGAGACACGGGGGGAACCACAGGGGGGGAGACACGGGGGGAGACACGGGGGGAGACACGGGGGGAGACACGGGGGGAGACACGGGGGGGAGACACGGGGGGAGACACGGGGGGAGGAGACACGGGGGGAGACACGGGGGGGAGACACGGGGGGGAGACACGGGGGGGAGACACAGGGAGGGAGACACGGGGGGAGACACGGGGGGAGACACGGGGGGAGACACGGGGGGAGGAGACACGGGGGGAGACACGGGGGGAGACACGGGGGGAGACACGCGGGGAGACACGGGGGGAGACACGGGGGGAGACACGGGGGGAGACACGGGGGGAGACACGGGGGGAGACACGGGGGGAGACACGGGGGGAGACACGGGGGGAGACACGGGGGGAGACACGGGGGGAGACACGCGGGGAGACACGGGGGGAGACACGAGGGGAGACACGGGGGGAGACACGAGGGGAGACACGGGGGGAGACACGGGGGGAGACACGGGGTGAGACACGGGGTGAGACACGGGGGGAGACACGGGGGGAGACACGGGGGGGAGACACGGGGGGAGGAGACACGGGGGGAGACACGGGGAGAGACACGGGGGGGAGACACGGGGGGAGACACGGGGGGGAGACACGGGGGGAGACACGGGGGGAGAAACGGGGGGGAGACACGGGGGAGAGACACGGGGGGAGACACGGGGGGAGACACGGGGTAAGACACGGGGGGAGACACGGGGGGAGACACGGGGGGGAGACACGGGGGGAGGAGACACGGGGGGAGACACGGGGAGAGACACAAGGGGGAGACACAAGGGGGAGACACGGGGGGAGACACGGGGGGGAGACACGGGGGGGAGACACGGGGGAGACACGGGGGGAGAAACGGGGGGGAGACACGGGGGAGAGACACGGGGGAGAGACACGGGGGGAGACACGGGGGGAAACACGGGGTAAGACACGGGGGGAGACACGGGGGGAGACACGGGGGGAGACACGGGGGGGAGACACGGGGGGAGGAGACACGGGGGGAGGAGACACGGGGGGAGACACAGGGGGGTGACACGGGGGGGAGACACGGGGGGGAGACACAGGGAGGGAGACACGGGGGGGAGACACGGGGGGGAGACACGGGGGAGACACGGGGGGGAGACACGGGGGGGAGACACGGGGGGGAGACACGGGGGGAGACACGGGGGGGAGACACGGGGGGAGACACGGGGGGAGACACGGGGGGGAGACACGGGGGGAGACACGGGGGGAGACACGGGGGGGAGACACGGGGGGGAGACACGGGGGGGAGACACGGGGGGAGACACGGGGGGAGACACGGGGGGGAGACACGGGGGGGAGACACGGGGGGGAGACACGGGGGGGAGACACGGGGGGAGACACGGGGGGAGACACGGGGGGAGACACGGGGGGGAGACACGGGGGGGAGACACGGGGAGAGACACGAGGGGAGACACGGGGGGAGACACGGGGGGGAGACACGGGGGGGAGACACGGGGGGAGACACGGGGGGAGACACGGGGGGAGACACGGGGGGAGACACGGGGGGAGACACGGGGGGAGACACGGGGGGAGACACGGGGGGAGACACGGGGGGGAGACACGGGGGGAGAGTCAGTGGCGTGCGTGACTCAGTGATGGTGAAGAGGTGGTGGTGGTGGTGAGGTGGTGATGAGGTGATGGTGGTGGTGGTGGTGATGAGGTGGTGGTGATGAGTTGGTGATGAGGTGGTGTGGTGGTGATGAGGTGGTGGTGATGAGGCGGTGTGGTGGTGATGAGGTGGTGATGAGGTGATAGTGGTGGTGTGGTGGTGGTGGTGATGAGGTGGTGGTGATGAGTTGGTGTGGTGGTGATGAGGTGGTGGTGATGAGGCGGTGTGGTGGTGATGATGTGGTGATGAGGTGATAGTGGTGGTGTGGTGGTGGTGGTGATGAGGTGATGGTGATGAGGTGGTGTGGTGGTGATGAGGTGGTGGTGATGAGGTGGTGGTGATGAGGTGGTGTGGTGGTGATGAGGTGGTGGTGATGAGTTGGTGATGAGGTGGTGTGGTGGTGATAATGAGATGGTGGTAATGAGGTGGTGGTGTGGTGGTGATGATGAGTTGGTGATGATGATGGTGGTGGTGATAGTAATGAGGTGGTGGTGATGAGGTGGTGGTGATGAGGTGGTGATGAGTTGGTGGTGAAGAGGTGATGGTGATGATGGTGATGAGGTGGTGGTGGTGATGAGTTGGTGATGATGAGCTGATGGTGATGATGGTGGTGGTGTGGTGGTGGTGGTGAGGTGGTGGTGGTGATGATGAGGTGGTGATGAGGTGGCGATGGTGATGAGGTGATGGTGGTGGTTATGAGGATGAGTTGGTGGTGATGAGGTGGTGATGGTGATGATGGTGGTGATGAGGTGATGGTGATGATGGTGGTGATGAGTTGGTGGTGATGAGTTGGTGATGATGGTGGTGATGATGGTGGTGATGAGTTGGTGGTGATGAGTTGGTGATGATGATGGTGGTGATGAGTTGGTGATGAGGTGTTGGGGGTCTCACATCATCATTCCAGTCATCTACACCCCAGTCTTCCACTGCACGCCACGAACCTGGAACATCACCAACAGCGTTAACATCGTCACCATCGTCACCACCATCATCACCACCATCACCACCACCACCATCACCACCGTCCTCACCGTCATCACCATCATCACCGTCACCATTATCATCACCATCACCACCATCCTCACCACCGTCATCACCACCACCACCATCATCACCATCACCATCACCACCACCATCCTCACCACCACCACCACCATCACCACCACCATCACCACCGTCACCACCGTCATCACCACCACCACTGTCATCACCACCATCATCACCACCACCACCACCACCATCCTGACCACCACCACCACCACCATCCTCATCACCACCATCACCACCACCGTCACCATCACCACCACCACCATCATCACTATCATCACCACCACCACCATCATCATCATCACCATCACCACCACCACCATCCTCATCATCACCACCACCACCATCATCATCACCACCACCATCAGCGGCTCACCGTTGTCCGGCGCTGGCGTGTCCCCGAGTGGGGGGCTGGCCCCCCACTCGTCCACAAGCTTCGCGGAGTCCACGTGACTGCCCTCCGCGTCCAACGGGACACTGGTGGTGGTGGTGGTGGTGGCGGGAGGAGACGCACAGACACACAGAGACAAAGCTCCCCCGTGTAGCCTCCAGCAGACCGTAGGGGCAAGTGCCGTCTTGCGAGAAGCACCTACTAAACGCTACGAGGGGGGTGGGTGGGTGGCCAGCACCACGCCCGGCCGCCTTTGTCTCTCCCCCAGTGCTAGCGATGTGCACTGCACCGCTGGCTACACCGGGTAAGTCATTTGAGGCCGAGTCGACCTAGGGGAGGCCCAGGACCCGTTCAGATAATCGTCACCGGTGGTGTTGGCCGTGAGCGGGAATCGAACTCGGGTCGCCGGGTTCGTAGCGCAGCGTGGCGCTGATCACTACACTACCGCTCCCCACACACACAGACACACACACACACACAGACACACACACAGACACACACACACTCAGACACACACTCAGACACACACTCAGACACACACTCAGACACACACACACTCAGACAGACACACACACACACACAGACACACACACACTCACACAGACACACTCACACATAGACACACACTCACACAGACACACACTCACACACACACACACAGACACACACACAGACACACACTCACACACACAGACACACAGACACACACACTCAGACACACACACACTCACACAGACACACACTCACACAGACACACTCACACACAGACACACACTCACACAGACACACTCACACACAGACACACACTCACACACACACACAGACACACTCACACACAGACACACACTCACACAGACACACACTCACACAGACACACTCACACACAGACACACTCACACACAGACACACTCAGAGCACCAGTGAGTCACTCACCTGCCACTAGGCGTCACGTACCGTCCTCGCCCTCTGCCACGCGTGCCGACAAAGCCTGCCGCACAAACAACAAGACGGCCACACTTCACCGTCACCGTCACATCTGCATAGACTCACCACAGACTCACCACACAGAGACCCATAGACTCATCACACAGAGACCCACAGACTCATCACACAGAGACCCACAGACTCACCACACAGAGCGCCACAGACTCACCACACAGACCCACAGACTCACCACACAGAGCACCACAGACTCACCACAGACTCACCACAGACTCACCACAGACTCACCACAGACTCACCACACAGACCCACAGACTCATCACACAGAGCACCACAGACTCACCACAGACTCACCACACAGACCCACAGACTCACCACACAGAGCACCACAGACTCACCACACAGAGACCCACAGACTCACCACACAGACCCACAGACTCACCACACAGAGACCCACAGACTCACCACATAGAGACCCACAGACTCACCACACAGAGCGCCACAGACTCACCACAGACTCACCACACAGAGACCCACAGACTCACCACACAGACCCACAGACTCACCACACAGACCCACAGACTCACCACACAGAGCGCCACAGACTCACCACAGACTCACCACAGACTCACCACAGACTCACCACACAGACCCACAGACTCACCACACAGAGACCCACAGACTCACCACAGACTCACCACAGACTCACCACAGACTCACCACACAGACCCACAGACTCACCACACAGAGACCCACAGACTCACCACAGACTCACCACAGACTCACCACAGACTCACCACACAGACCCACAGACTCACCACACAGAGACCCACAGACTCACCACACAGAGACCCATAGACTCATCACACAGAGACCCACAGACTCACCACAGACTCACCACAGACTCACCACACAGAGCACCACAGACTCACCACAGACTCACCACAGACTCACCACACAGACCCACAGACTCATCACACAGAGACCCACAGACTCACCACAGACTCACCACAGACTCACCACACAGACCCACAGACTCATCACACAGAGACCCACAGACTCACCACAGACTCACCACAGACTCACCACACAGACCCACAGACTCACCACACAGAGACCCACAGACTCAACACACAGAGCACCACAGACTCACCACAGACTCACCACACAGAGACCCACAGACTCACCACACAGAGACCCACAGACTCATCACAGAGATCCACAGACTCACCACACAGACTCACCACAGACTCACCACACAGAGACCCATAGACTCACCACACAGAGACCCACAGACTCACCACACAGAGACCCACAGACTCACCACACAGAGACCCACAGACTCACCACACACAGAGACCCACAGACTCACCACACAGAGACCCACAGACTCATCACAGAGACCCACAGACTCACCACACAGACTCACCACAGACTCACCACACAGAGACCCATAGACTCACCACACAGAGACCCACAGACTCACCACACACAGAGACCCACAGACTCACCACACAGACTCACCACAGACTCACCACACAGAGACCCATAGACTCACCACACAGAGACCCACAGACTCACCACACAGAGACCCACAGACTCACCACACAGAGACCCACAGACTCACCACACACAGAGACCCACAGACTCACCACACAGAGACCCACAGACTCACCACACAGAGACCCACAGACTCATCACATAGACCCATAGACTCACCACACAGACCCACAGACTCACCACACAGAGACCCACAGACTCATCACACAGAGACCCACAGACTCACCACACAGAGACCCACAGACTCATCACATAGACCCATAGACTCACCACACAGACCCACAGACTCACCACACAGAGACCCACAGACTCACCACACAGACTCACCACAGACTCACCACACAGAGACCCACAGACTCACCACACAGAGACCCACAGACTCACCACACAGAGACCCACAGACTCACCACACAGAGACCCACAGACTCACCACACACAGAGACCCACAGACTCACCACACAGAGACCCATAGACTCACCACACAGAAACCCACAGACTCACCACACAGAGACCCACAGACTCACCACACAGAGACCCACAGAGACCCACAGACTTACCACAGAGACCCACAGAGACCCACAGACTCACCACAGAGACCCATAGAGACCCACAGAGACCCACAGACTCACCACAGAGACCCACAGAGACCCACAGAGACCCAGACTCACCATAGAGACCCACAGACTCACCACACAGAGACCCACAGACTCACCACAGAGACCCATAGAGACCCACAGAGACCCACAGACTCACCACAGAGACCCACAGAGACCCACATAGACCCAGACTCACCATAGAGACCCACAGACTCACCACAGAGACCCACAGAGACCCACAGACTCACCACAGAGACCCATAGAGACCCACAGAGACCCACAGACTCACCACAGAGACCCACAGAGACCCACATAGACCCAGACTCACCATAGAGACCCACAGACTCACCACATAGAGACCCACAGACTCACCACAGAGACCCATAGAGACCCACAGAGACCCACACTCACCACAGAGACCCACAGAGACCCACATAGACCCAGACTCACCATAGAGACCCACAGACTCACCACACAGAGACCCACAGACTCACCACAGAGACCCATAGAGACCCACAGAGACCCACAGACTCACCACAGAGACCCACAGAGACCCACATAGACCCAGACTCACCATAGAGACCCACAGACTCACCACACAGAGACCCACAGACTCACCACACAGAGACCCACAGACTCACCACACAGAGACCCACAGACTCACCACAGAGACCCACAGACTCACCACACAGAGACCCACAGACTCACCATAGAGACCCACAGACTCACCATAGAGACCCACAGACTCACCACACAGAGACCCACAGACTCACCACACAGAGACCCACAGACTCACCACACAGAGACCCACAGACTCACCACACAGAGACCCACAGACTCACCACAGAGACCCACAGACTCACCACACAGAGACCCACAGACTCACCATAGAGACCCACAGACTCACCACACAGAGACCCACACTCACCACACACAGAGACCCACAGACTCACCACACAGAGACCCACAGACTCACCACACAGAGACCCACACTCACCACACACAGAGACCCACAGACTCACCACACAGAGACCCACAGACTCACCACACAGAGACCCACAGACTCACCACACAGAGACCCACAGACTCACCACACAGAGATCCACAGACTCACCACACAGAGACCCAGACTCACCACACAGAGACCCACAGACTCACCACACAGAGACCCACAGACTCACCACACAGAGACCCACAGACTCACCACACAGAGACCCACAGACTCACCACACAGATCCACAGACTCACCACACAGAGACCCACAGACTCACCACACAGAGACCCACAGACTCACCACACAGAGATCCACAGACTCACCACACAGAGACCCACAGACTCACCACACAGAGACCCACAGACTCACCACACAGAGACCCACAGACTCACCACACAGAGACCCACAGACTCACCACACAGAGATCCACAGACTCACCACACAGAGACCCACAGACTCACCACACAGAGACCCACAGACTCACCACACAGAGACCCACAGACTCATCACACAGAGACCCACAGACTCACCACACAGAGACCCACAGACTCACCACACAGAGACCCACAGACTCACCACACAGAGACCCACAGACTCACCACACAGAGACCCACAGACTCACCACACAGAGACCCACAGACTCACCACACAGAGACCCACAGACTCACCATAGAGACCCACAGACTCACCACACAGAGACCCACAGACTCACCACCCAGAAACCCACAGACTCACCACACAGAGACCCACAGACTCACCACAGAGACCCACAGACTCACCACACAGAGACCCACAGACTCACCATAGAGACCCACAGACTCACCATAGAGACCCACAGACTCACCACACACAGAGACCCACAGACTCACCACACACAGAGACCCACAGACTCACCACACAGAGACCCACACTCACCACACAGAGACCCACAGACTCACCACACAGAGACCCACAGACTCACCACACAGAGACCCACAGACTCACCACACAGAGATCCACAGACTCACCACACAGAGACCCACAGACTCACCACACAGAGACCCACAGACTCACCACACAGAGACCCACAGACTCACCACACAGAGACCCACAGACTCACCACACAGAGACCCACAGACTCACCACACAGATCCACAGACTCACCACACAGAGACCCACAGACTCACCACACAGAGACCCACAGACTCACCACACAGAGATCCACAGACTCACCACACAGAGACCCACAGACTCACCACACAGAGACCCACAGACTCACCACACAGAGACCCACAGACTCACCACACAGAGACCCACAGACTCACCACACAGAGACCCACAGACTCACCACAGAGACCCACAGACTCACCACACAGAGACCCACAGGCTCACCACACAGAGACCCACAGACTCACCACACAGAGACCCACAGACTCACCACACAGAGACCCACAGACTCACCACACAGAGACCCACAGACTCATCACACAGAGACCCACAGACTCACCACACAGAGACCCACAGACTCACCACACAGAGACCCACAGACTCACCACACAGAGACCCACAGACTCATCACACAGAGACCCACAGACTCACCACACAGAGACCCACAGACTCACCACACAGAGACCCACAGACTCACCATAGAGACCCACAGACTCACCACACAGAGACCCACAGACTCACCACAGAGACCCACAGACTCACCACACAGAGACCCACAGACTCACCATAGAGACCCACAGACTCACCATAGAGACCCACAGACTCACCACACAGAGACCCACAGACTCACCACACAGAGACCCACAGACTCACCACACAGAGACCCACAGACTCACCATAGAGACCCACAGACTCACCACACAGAGACCCACAGACTCACCACACAGAGACCCACAGACTCACCACACAGACTCACCACACAGAGACCCACAGACTCACCACACAGACTCACCACACAGAGACCCACAGACCCCTAATTCTTACCGCGTCCCCTCCCCCGCCTCCCCCTATCAGCCCCTCCCCTCCCGGAGGCGTCCACTCCATTCTCCTGCACCCGGCCTGATGATGACATCATCAGCAGTAGCATCATCATCAGCAGCAGTAGCATCATCATCAGCATCATCATCAGCAGCAGTAGCATCATCATCAGCAGCAGTATCATCATCATCATCAGCAGTAGCATCATCAGCAGTAGCAGCATCAGCAGCAGCATCATCAGCAGCAGTAGCATCATCATCATCAGCATCATCATCAGCATCATCATCAGCAGCAGTAGCATCATCAGCAGTAGCAGCATCAGCAGCAGCATCATCAGCAGCAGTAGCATCATCATCATCATCAGCATCATCATCAGCAGCAGTAGCATCATCATCATCAGCAGTAGCATCATCAGCAGTAGCAGCATCAGCAGCATCATCAGCAGCAGTAGCATCATCATCAGCATCATCATCATCATCATCAGCAGCATCATCAGCAGCAGTAGCATCATCAGCATCATCACCAGCAGTAGCATCATCATCATCATCATCACCAGCAGTAGCATCATCATCATCAGCAGCAGCATCATCAGCAGCAGTAGCATCATCATCATCATCACCAGCAGTAGCATCATCATCAGCAGCATCATCATCAGTAGCAGTAGCATCATCATCATCAGCAGTAGCATCATCAGGAGTAGCAGCATCATCAGCAGCATCATCATCAGCAGCAGCATCATCATTAGCAGCAGCATCATCATTAGCAGCAGCATCATCATCAGCATCATCATCAGCAGCAGCAGCAGCATCATCAGCAGTATCAGCATCATCAGCAGTATCAGCATCATCATCAGCAGCATCATCATCATCAGCATCATCAGCAGCAGTAGCAGCAGCATCATCATCAGCATCAGTATCATCATCAGCAGCATCATCATCAGCAGCAGCAGCATCATCAGCAGCATCATCATCATCATCAGCAGCAGCATCATCATTAGCAGCAGCATCATCATCAGCATCATCATCAGCAGCAGCAGCAGCATCATCAGCAGTATCAGCATCATCAGCAGTATCAGCATCATCATCAGCAGCATCATCATCATTAGCAGCAGCATCATCATCAGCATCAGTATCATCATCAGCAGCATCATCATCAGCAGCAGCATCATCATCAGCATCAGTATCATCATCAGCAGCATCATCATCAGCAGCAGCATCATCATTAGCAGCGGCATCAGCAACACCATCAACATTGGAAAAAGTGACATCACCATCACTACCACCCTCAACACCACCATCACCAGTCACCCTCACCACATCACCATCACCACCACGACCATCACCATCACCACCACCATCACCAAACTCACCACCCTCACCACACCATCACCACCACCACAACCACCACCATCACCACCACCATCACCAAACTCACCACCCTCACCACACCACCACCACCCCCACAACCACCACCATCACCACCACCATCACCAAACTCACCACCCTCACCACACCATCACCACCACCACAACCACCACCATCACCACCACCATCACCAAACTCACCACCCTCACCACACCACCACCACCCCCACAACCACCACCATCACCACCACCATCACCAAACTCACCACCCTCACCACACCATCACCACCACCACAACCACCACCATCACCACCACCATCACCAAACTCACCACCCTCACCACACCACCACCACCCCCACAACCACCACCATCACCACCACCATCACCAAACTCACCACCTTCACCACACCATCACCACCACCACGACCGTCACCACCATCACCACCCACCACCACCACCAACCCACCAACACCCACCACCCACCACCGTCACCACCATCACCACCATCACCACCCACCATCACCCACCCACCACCACCACGGTCACCACACCACCCCACCACCACCATCACCACACCACCACCGTCACCACACCACCACCACCACCACCCCCACCCACACTCACCAATCCTGGGCCCCCCCATGTACCCTCCTCCCCCTCCTCCCCCTCCTCCTCCTCCTCGCCCTCCTCCCCCTCCCCCACGGGGGCCTCCCGGGCCCCCAACCCTCCCCCCGACCCCTCCCCCGCGGCTCCCCCGGCCCCCTCCGCCCAAGGGCCCCCCCCCCAACCCCACCGCCACCGCCAACGCCAACGCCGCCGGAAGACGCGGAGGTCCCGGCGAGGCCGGCCTGGCAAGACCCGGAGCTCGCTCCACCTCCACCACCTCCACCTCCTCCACCTCCCGTGGACGAGGTGGACACACCGTCCTTGTCGGCTCCGCCCAGCGGGGAGCCGCCGCGGTTGGCGGCTCCCGAGGAGGTGGTGGTGCTGCGAGCTTTCTTACTCACCG
Organism: Lampetra fluviatilis; assembly: GCF_964198595.1. Classification (NCBI taxonomy): domain Eukaryota; kingdom Metazoa; phylum Chordata; class Hyperoartia; order Petromyzontiformes; family Petromyzontidae; genus Lampetra; species Lampetra fluviatilis. The sequence goes on along the minus strand of NW_027620464.1, from coordinate 15,835 downwards.
TCTTCCACACGCTCTGGGAGACACGCGGGGAGACACGCGGGGAGACACGCGGTGAGACAGAGACACGCGGGGAGACACGGGGAGACACGCGGGGAGACAGAGACACGCGGGGAGACACGGGGAGACACGCGGGGAGACACGCGGTGAGACAGAGACACGCGGGGAGACACGGGGAGACACGCGGGGAGACACGCGGGGAGACACGCGGGGAGACACGCGGGGAGACACGCGGGGAGACGCGGGGAGACGCGGGGAGACGCGGGGAGACGCGGGGAGACGCGGGGAGACGCGGGGAGACGCGGGGAGACGCTGGGAGACGCTGGGAGACACGGGGAGACGCGGGGAGACACGGGGAGACACGGGGTGAGACACGGTGAGGCACGGTGAGACGCGGGGAGACGCGGGGAGACGCGGGGAGACGCGGGGAGACGCGGGGAGACACGGGGAGACACGGGGTGAGACACGGTGAGGCACGGTGAGACGCGGGGAGACACGGTGAGATGCGGGGAGACACGGTGAGGCACGGTGAGGCACGGTGAGACGCGGGGAGACACGGTGAGGCACGGTGAGGCACGGTGAGGCACGGTGAGACGCGGGGAGACAGAGAGACACGGGGAGACGCGGTGAGGCACGGTGGGGAGACACGGGGGGGGAGACACACGGGGGGGGGGGGACGGGACACGGGGGGTGGGAGACACGGGGGGTGGGAGACACGGGGGGTGGGAGACACGGGGGGTGGGAGACACGGGGGGAGGGAGACACGGGGAAGGGAGACACGGGGGGGGAGACACGAGGGGTGGGAGACACGGAGGGTGGGAGACACGGGGGGGTGGGAGACACGGGGGGTGGGAAACACGGGGGGGGAGACACACGGTGGGTGAGAGACACGGGGAGGGAGACACGGGGAGGGAGACACGGGGGGAGGGAGACACGGGGAGGGAGACACGGGGGGTGGGAGACACGGGGGGAGGGAGACACGGGGAGGGAGACACGGAGGGTGGGAGACACGGGGGGTGGGAGACACGGGGGGTGGGAGACACGGGGAGGGAGACACGGGGGGAGGGAGACACGGGGAGGGAGACACGGGGGGTGGGAGACACGGGGGGAGGGAGACACGGGGAGGGAGACACGGGGGGTGGGAGACACGGGGGGAGGGAGACACGGGGAGGGAGACACGGGGGGGGAGACACACGGTAGGTGAGAGACACGGGGAGGGAGACACGGGGAGGGAGACACGGGGAAGGGAGACACACGGGGGGTGGGAGACACGGGGGGAGACACGGGGAAGGGAGACACACGGGGGGGGGGGGGGGGACACGGGGGGGGGGGGGGGGGACACGGGGGGTGGGAGACACGGGGGGAGGGGAGACACGGGGAGGGAGACACGGGGAGGGAGACACGGGGAGGGAGACACGGGGAGATGAAGACACGGGGAGGGAGACACGGGGAGGGAGACACGGGGAGGGAGACACGGGGGGGGGAGACACGGGGGGGGAGACACGGGGGTGGGAGACACGGGGGGAGGGAGACACGGGGGGTGGGAGACACACGGGGGGTGGGAGACACACGGGGAGGGAGACACGGGGAGGGAGACACGGGGAGGGAGACACGGGGAGGGAGACACGGGGAGAGAGACACGGTGAGAGAGACACGGGGAGAGAGACACGGGGAGAGAGACACGGGGAGATGAAGACACGGGGAGGGAGACACGGGGAGGGAGAGACACGGGTGGGGGACACGGGGGAGAGACACGGGGGGGGAGACACGGGGAGGGAGAGACACGGGTGGGAGACACGGTGGGTGAGAGACACGGGGGGAAGGGAGATGGGGGGGTAGCCCCCCTCCCTCACCGTGTCCTGTGCTCCCTCGAGGAGGATGTCGGTGGCTTTGCTGATGTCTCCATTGCAATCGTGCAGAGCGACGGTGCAATCATCTTCAGTTTTACTGGTCACCTCCATCAGCTGCCGGCCAGCCAATCAGAGCGCCCGTTACTCACTCGCGCGGGGGGGGGGGGGACTTACTTGCAGACACACACAGACACAGGCAAAGCTCCCCCGTGTAGCCTCAACAGACTGTCGGGGCAAGTGCTGTTAGCGAGCGCGCACACACACACACACACCTACACTCACACGCACGCACGCACGCAGACACACGCACAAAGACACACACAGACACACATACAGACACGCACACAGACACACACACAACAAAACACATACACAGACACACACACACCTACACTCACACACAGACACACACACACAGACACACACAGCAAAACACATACACCTACACTCACACACAAAGATCCCCCGTGTAGCCTCAACAGACTGTCGGGGCAAGTGCTGTTAGCGAGCACCTCACACACACTCGCACACAGACACACACGGCTAAAGACAGACACACACACACAGACACACACACAGACACACAGCAAAACACATACACCTACACTCACACACAAAGATCCCCTGTATAGCCTGTAACAGACTATAGGGGCACGTGCTGTTAGCGAGTAGCACCTATGATGTACATACAAAGCTCCCCCAGGTAGCCTCTAGCAGGGCTGTAGGGGCAAGTGCTGCTAGTAGCAGCACCACCTATGATGTACACACAAAGCTCCCCCAGGTAGCCTCTAGCAGGGCTGCAGGGGCAAGTGCAGTGTTAGCGAGCACCTATGAAGGCCGGCACTGTGGCACACGAGGTGGGTGGGTGGCCAGCACCACGCCCGGCCGCCTTTGTCTCCCCAGTGCTAGCGATGTTTACACACCGCACCAGGTACTCATTTGAGGCTGAGTCGACCTAGGGGAGGCCCAGGACCGTTTCAGATAATCTTCACTGACACACACACACACTGACACACACACACACACTGACACACACACACACACTGACACACACACACTGACACACACACACACACAACAACAACCGCCATTCGCCACTAAGTGGCGGTGACGTCACCACGACGCTTGTGCCAGGCCATGTGCACCTTGAGGCCACACTGACACACACACACACCGACACACACATTGACACGCACAAACACACGGACACGCACTATCCTAGTAAAGGCCCAGGCTCACCTGTTTGACTTTCTCTGGAAAATCCGAATCGCTCTTTTCCAAAATCATCTGAATGCGAATTTGTTCTGCGGTAGCCTGTACACAGACAGACAGACAGACACACGGAGTTACACAAGATGATAGACAGTGTCTTTGTGTGCGTCTCCCCGTGTCTGCTTGCCTGTGTTCCCGTGTCTCCTTGTCCCAGTGTCTCATGTCTCCTTGTCCCAGTGTCTCTGTGTCTCCACGTCTATGTCCCCGTACGGGGACCTGTGGAGTGGCCTTGTTGCTTCGTGCACATGCCCTGTCTCCGTGTCTGTCCCCATATCCCCGAATGTCCGTGTCTGTGTCCCCCCCTCCCCCCCCCGTGTGTCCCAGTGTCTCCGTCCCTCTTCGTTCCCCCCCCCCCCCATGTCCCCTCCGTGTCTACGTGTACCTTGAAGAGTAGCCTCGCTGCTGCTTAGCACGTGTGCCGTCCCCGTGTCTCTCTCCCCGTGTCTCTCTCCCCGTGTCTCTCTCCCCGTGTCTCTCTCCTCCCCGTGTCTCTCTCCCCGTGCACCTCTCCCCGTGCCACTCTCCCCGTGTCTCTCTCCCCGTGCCTCTCTCCCCGTGTCTCTCTCCCCGTGTCTCTCTCCCCGTGTCTCTCTCCCCGTGCGTCTCTCCCCGTGCATCTCTCCCCGTGTCTCTCTCCCCGTGTCTCTCTCCCCGTGCATCTCTCCCCGTGTCTCTCTCCCCGTGTCTCTCTCCCCGTGCGTCTCTCCCCGTGTCTCTCTCCCCGTGTCTCTCTCCCCGTGCATCTCTCCCCGTGCCTCTCTCCCCGTGTCTCTCTCCCCGTGCACCTCTCCCCGTGCCACTCTCCCCGTGTCTCTCTCCCCGTGTCTCTCTCCCCGTGTCTCTCTCCCCGTGTCTCTCTCCCCGTGTCTCTCTCCCCGTGTCTCTCTCCCCGTGTCTCTCTCCCCGTGTCTCTCTCCCCGTGCGTCTCTCCCCGTGTCTCTCTCCCCGTGTCTCTCTCCCCGTGTCTCTCTCCCCGTGTCTCTCTCCCCGTGTCTCTCTCCCCGTGTCTCTCTCCCCGTGTCTCTCTCCCCGTGCATCTCTCCCCGTGTCTCTCTCCCCGTGTCTCTCTCCCCGTGTCTCTCTCCCCGTGTCTCTCTCCCCGTGCGTCTCTCCCCGTGTCTCTCTCCCCGTGTCTCTCTCCCCGTGTCTCTCTCCCCGTGTCTCTCTCCCCGTGTCTCTCTCCCCGTGCATCTCTCCCCGTGTCTCTCTCCCCGTGTCTCTCTCCCCGTGCACCTCTCCCCGTGCCACTCTCCCCGTGTCTCTCTCCCCGTGTCTCTCTCCCCGTGTCTCTCTCCCCGTGTCTCTCTCCCCGTGTCTCTCTCCCCGTGTCTCTCTCCCCGTGTCTCTCTCCCCGTGTCTCTCTCCCCGTGCCTCTCTCCCCGTGTCTCTCTCCCCGTGTCTCTCTCCCCGTGCCTCTCTCCCCGTGCGTCTCTCCCCGTGTCTCTCTCCCCGTGTCTCTCTCCCCGTGTCTCTCTCCCCGTGCGTCTCTCCCCGTGTCTCTCTCCCCGTGTCTCTCTCCCCGTGTCTCTCTCCCCGTGTCTCTCTCCCCGTGTCTCTCTCCCCGTGTCTCTCTCCCCGTGTCTCTCTCCTCCCCGTGTCTCTCTCCCCGCGCACCTCTCCCCGTGCCACTCTCCCCGTGTCTCTCTCCCCGTGTCTCTCTCCCCGTGTCTCTCTCCCCGTGTCTCTCTCCCCGTGTCTCTCTCCCCGTGTCTCTCTCCCCGTGCCTCTCTCCCCGTGCCTCTCTCCCCGTGCCTCTCTCCCCGTGTCTCTCTCCCCGTGTCTCTCTCCCCGTGTCTCTCTCCCCGTGTCTCTCTCCCCGTGCCTCTCTCCCCGTGTCTCTCTCCCCGTGTCTCTCTCCCCGTGTCTCTCTCCCCGTGTCTCTCTCCCCGTGTCTCTCTCCCCGTGCGTCTCCCCGTGTCTCTCTCCCCGTGTCTCTCTCCCCGTGTCTCTCTCCCCGTGTCTCTCTCCCCGTGTCTCTCTCCCCGTGCCTCTCTCCCCGTGTCTCTCTCCCCGTGTCTCTCTCCCCGTGTCTCTCTCCCCGTGCGTCTCCCCGTGTCTCTCTCCCCGTGTCTCTCTCCCCGTGTCTCTCTCCCCGTGTCTCTCTCCCCGTGCGTCTCCCCGTGCATCTCTCCCCGTGTCTCTCTCCCCGTGTCTCTCTCCCCGTGTCTCTCTCCCCGTGCCTCTCTCCCCGTGTCTCTCTCCCCGTGTCTCTCCCCGTGTCTCTCTCCCCGTGTCTCTCTCCCCGTGTCTCTCTCCCCGTGCGTCTCCCCGTGTCTCTCTCCCCGTGTCTCTCTCCCCGTGTCTCTCTCCCCGTGCCTCTCTCCCCGTGTCTCTCTCCCCGTGTCTCTCTCCCCGTGTCTCTCTCCCCGTGTCTCTCTCCCCGTGTCTCTCTCCCCGTGCGTCTCCCCGTGTCTCTCTCCCCGTGTCTCTCTCCCCGTGTCTCTCTCCCCGTGCGTCTCTCCCCGTGTCTCTCTCCCCGTGTCTCTCTCCCCGTGCCTCTCTCCCCGTGTCTCTCTCCCCGTGTCTCTCTCCCCGTGTCTCTCTCCCGGTGTCTCTCTCCCCGTGTCTCTCTCCCCGTGTCTATCTCCCCGTGTCTCTCTCCCCGTGTCTCTCTCCCCGTGCATCTCTCCCCGTGTCTCTCTCCCCGTGTCTCTCTCCCCGTGTCTCTCTCCCCGTGCCTCTCTCCCCGTGCCTCTCTCCCCGTGTCTCTCTCCCCGTGCCTCTCTCCCCGTGCCTCTCTCCCCGTGTCTCTCTCCCCGTGTCTCTCTCCCCGTGTCTCTCTCCCCGTGTGTCTCCCCGTGTCTCTCTCCCCGTGCCTCTCTCCCCGTGTCTCTCTCCCCGTGTCTCTCTCCCCGTGTGTCTCTCTCCCCGTGTCTCTCTCCCCGTGTGTCTCCCCGTGTCTCTCTCCCCGTGCGTCTCCCCGTGTCTCTCTCCCCGTGTCTCTCTCCCCGTGCCTCTCTCCCCGTGTCTCTCTCCCCGTGTCTCTCTCCCCGTGTCTCTCTCCCCGTGTCTCTCTCCCCGTGCGTCTCTCCCCGTGCGTCTCTCCCCGTGTCTCTCTCCCCGTGTCTCTCTCCCCGTGTCTCTCTCCCCGTGTCTCTCTCCCCGTGTCTCTCTCCCCGTGTCTCTCTCCCCGTGTCTCTCTCCCCGTGCGTCTCTCCCCGTGTCTCTCTCCCCGTGTCTCTCTCCCCGTGTCTCTCTCCCCGTGTCTCTCTCCCCGTGCGTCTCCCCGTGTCTCTCTCCCCGTGTCTCTCTCCCCGTGTCTCTCTCCCCGTGCGTCTCTCCCCGTGTCTCTCTCCCCGTGCATCTCTCCCCGTGCATCTCTCCCCGTGTCTCTCTCCCCGTGTCTCTCTCCCCGTGTCTCTCTCCCCGTGCCTCTCTCCCCGTGTCTCTCCCCGTGTCTCTCTCCCCGTGCATCTCTCCCCGTGTCTCTCTCCCCGTGTCTCTCTCCCCGTGTCTCTCTCCCCGTGTCTCTCTCCCCGTGCGTCTCCCCGTGTCTCTCTCCCCGTGTCTCTCTCCCCGTGTCTCTCTCCCCGTGCGTCTCTCCCCGTGCGTCTCCCCGTACCTGTGGAGTGGCCTTGCTGCTGCTGCTGCTGAGTGTGTGTGCCCTGTCCCCGTGTCCATTTCTGGGCCTTCCGAGACCCAGAGACGCCATGGTGACCAGATTATGTACAGGGGCGACTATTTACAGACCTACACACGCACAAAGACAAAGGTCCCCCGTGTAGCCTTAACAGACTGTAGGGGCAAGTGCTGTTAGCGAGCACCTCACACACACTCGCACACAGACACACACGGCAAAACACAGACACACACACACAGACACACACACAGACACACAGACACACAGACAGACACACACGCACACAGACACACACACACACAACAAAACACATACACAGACACACACACACCTACACTCACACACAGACACACACAGCAAAACACATACACCTACACTCACACACAAAGATCCCCCGTGTAGCCTCAACAGACTGTCGGGGCAAGTGCTGTTAGCGAGCACCTCATACACACTCGCACACAGACACACACGGCAAAACACAGACACACACGCACACAGACACACACACAGACACACAGACACACAGCAAAACACATACACCTACACTCACACACAAAGATCCCCTGTATAGCCTGTAACAGACTGCAGGGGCAGGTGCAGTGTTAGCGAGCACCTATGAAGGCTACCGGCGCTGTGGCACACGAGGGGGTGGGTGGCCAGCACCACGCCCGGCCGCCTTTGTCTCCCCAGTGCTAGCGATGTTCACTACACACCGCTACTACACCGGGTACTCATTTGAGGCTGAGTCGACCTAGGAGAAGCCCGGGACCGGCTCAGATAACCGTCACCGGTATTGACCGTGAGCGGGAATCGAACTCGGGTCGCCAGGTTCGTAGCGCAGCGTGGCGCTAACCACTACACCCACCACTCCCCACCTAAACCTACACACACACAGACGCACAAAGGTCCCCCGCGTAGCCTTAACACACAGTTGGGGCAAGTGCTGATAGCAAGCTGCACCTATGAAGGCTACCGGCGCTGTGGCACACGCAAAGGGGGTGGCCAGCACCACGCCCGGCCGCCTTTGTCTCCCCAGTGCTAGCGATGTTCACTACACACCACCACTACACCAGGTACTCACTTGAGGCTGAGTCGACCTAAGGGAGACCACGCGGCGCAGACAACGCGGGGGCGGGCAACGATGCATCGTGATGCAGAGACACAGAGACCCATAGAGATACATAGAGACCCACAGAGATACACAGAGACCCACAGAGACACACAGAGACCCACAGAGATACACAGAGACCCACAGAGATACACAGAGATACACAGAGACCCACAGAGATACACAGAGACCCACAGAGATACACAGAGACCCACAGAGATACACAGAGACCCACAGAGACCCACAGAGACCCACAAAGATACACAGAGACCCACAGAGATACACAGAGACCCACAGAGATAAACAGAAATACATAGAGATACACAAAGACCCACAGAGATACACAGAGACCTACAGAGATACACAGAGACCCACAGAGATACACAGAGATACACAGAGATATACAGAGATACACAGAGATACACAGAGACCCACAGAGATACACAGAGACTCAGAGATACACAGAGATACGCAGAGACCCACAGAGATACGCAGAGACCCACAGAGACTCAGAGATACACAGAGATACATAGAGATACACAAAGACCCACAGAGATACACAGAGACCCACAGAGATACACAGAGACCCACAGAGATACACAGAGACCCACAGAGATACACAGAGACCCACAGAGACCCACAGAGACACACAGAGACCCACAGAGATACACAGAGACCCACAGAGATACACAGAGACCCACAGAGATACACAGAGACCCACAGAGATACACAGAGACCCACAGAGACACACAGAGACCCACAGAGACACACAGAGACCCACAGAGACACACAGAGACCCACAGAGACACACAGAGACCCACAGAGACACACAGAGACCCACCGAGATACACAGAGACCCACAGAGATACATAGAGACCCACAGAGACACACAGAGACCCACAGAGACACACAGAGACCCACAGAGACACACAGAGACCCACAGAGATACACAGAGACCCACAGAGATACACAGAGACCCACAGAGACCCACAGAGATACACAGAGATACACAGAGACCCACAGAGATACACAGAGACCCACAGAGATACACAGAGATACACAAAGACCCACAGAGATACACAGAGACCCACAGAGATACACAGAGATACACAGAGACCCACAGAGATACACAGAGACCCACAGAGATACACAGAGACCCACAGAGATACACAGAGACCCACAGAGATACACAGAGACCCAGAGAGATACACAGAGACACACAGAGACCCACAGAGACCCACAGAGACACACAGAGACCCACAGAGACACATAGAGACCCACAGAGACACATAGAGACCCATAGAGACCCACAGAGACACAGAGACACAGAGAGACTCAGAGATGCATATACACCCAGAGACTCACAGACAGAGACTCACAGAGACACACAGAGACCCACAGAGTTACATGGACACACGGAAATACATATAGACCCAGAGACTCAGTCATTAGTGGTAATGTAACACAATCTCGCCGTGTGTAACTACACACACACACCGCATGTAGTCACCGCTACACTTGACACTGTTAGTAGCTAATAGTCAACGTGTTATAGTATTATTATTAGAATCGTCTTGGTGAGTTAGAAGTGGTAATGTGACACCGCCTATTGTACTAAAGATCGCCGTGTGTGCGACTACAGGCAAGACCCCGTGTAATCAATCGTGGGTACATCTCACAGAATTAGTAATAACTCTTTAACAGTCAACGTGTTATATTATTCGAATGTTGCATAGTCTTTAATGCACAAAGTCTATTGTACTAAATATAGCGTTATAGCAGTAGCCGCGTGTGTGACAACACACACACACACCGCATCTAACCATCGCTATATGTAACACTCATCGCTATATCTAACACAATTAGTAACAAGCGTAACAGCTAACGTGTTAGATATTATCATTTGCTTGACGAGGCTTTAATGCACAAAGTCTATTGTACTAAATATAGCGTTATAGCAGTAGCCGCGTGTGCGACGGACTACACAGACACCACCGCATCTAAGCATCGCTTCACTTTACACAATTCTCAACACAGTCTTCGTATTATGAGATCTATTTGACCAGTGTCAAAATGTAGTAGTAGGTTTTTACCCTTTTAAACTGGTACAAAACTGACACCTTTATTCAAGGCATCATGTTTGCAATAAAAAACACAACACAAGTTAGTCAAAAAAGCAAACAAAAACTGACACCTTTATTCAAGGCATCATGTTTGCAATAAAAACCACAACACTAGTCAAAAAAGCAATCAAAAACTGACACCTTTATTCAAGGCATCATGTCTGCAATAAAATCCACAACACAAGTTAGTCAAAAAAGCAAACAAAAACTGACACCTTTATTCAAGGCATCATGTTTGCAATAAAAAAAAAGCAAACAAAAAGAAGCAACTCTGATAATGATAAGTGCATATCATTACCATCATCAGAGTTGCTTATTTTTGTTTGCTTTTTGACTGCTTGTGTTGTGGTCATTGCAAACATGATGCCTTGAATAAAGGTGTCAGTTTTGTACCAGTTTAAAAGGTTAAAAACCTACTACTATATTTTGCCACTGGTAAAGGTGATCTCATAGTGTGTATGTTTACCCAGAGCTCTCAATACTCTGATATTGCACTGTGTTTGAGTTGTACGCCTTCTGGTGTCATCTGGTCCAACACCAATGGGGACTAGGCTCTAAAGAAAGCCGTCTCGGGTGTGGACCAATCAACTTCAAGGACAGTGCATATTATTATTATCATCATCAGAGTTGCTTCTTTTTGTTTGCTTTTTGACTGCTTGTGTTGTGGTTATTGCAAACATGATGCCTTGAATAAAGGTGTCAGTTTTGTACCAGTTTAAAAGGGTAAAAACCTACTACTACAGTCTTCATATCTTATTATTAAAGTCGATGTCGTGACGAGCCCGTAGGCTTCAATGCACACACAGTCGATTGTAGTGAAGCTAGCCACGTGTGAATACAGACAGACAACACACACACACAAGGCACCACCTAACACACACACACACACAAGGCACCACCTAACACACACACACAAGGCACCACCTAACACACACACACAAGGCACCACCTAACACACACACACACACAAGGCACCACCTAACACACACACACACAAGGCACCACCTAACACACACACACACAAGGCACCACCTAACACACACACACAAGGTACCACCTAACACACACACACACAAGGCACCACCTAACACACACACACACAAGGCACCACCTAACACACACACACACACACAAGGCACCACCTAACACACACACACACAAGGCACCACCTAACACACACACAAGGCACCACCTAACACACACACACACACACAAGGCACCACCTAACACACACACACAAGGTACCACCTAACACACACACACACACACAAGGCACCACCTAACACACACACACACAAGGCACCACCTAACACACACACACACACAAGGCACCACCTAACACACACACACAAGGCACCACCTAACACACACACACAAGGCACCACCTAACACACACACACACACAAGGCACCACCTAACACACACACACACAAGGCACCACCTAACACACACACACAATGCACCACCTAACACACACACACACACAAGGCACCACCTAACACACACACAAGGTACCACCTAACACACACACACACACAAGGCACCATCTAACACACACACACACAAGGTACCACCTAACACACACACACACAAGGCACCACCTAACACACACACACACAAGGCACCACCTAACACACACACACAAGGCACCACCTAACACACACACACACACAAGGCACCACCTAACACACACACACACACAAGGCACCACCTAACACACACACACACAAGGTACCACCTAACACACACACACACACAAGGCACCACCTAACACACACACACACAAGGCACCACCTAACACACACACACAAGGTACCATCTAACACACACACACACAAGGCACCACCTAACACACACACACACAAGGCACCACCTAACACACACACACACACAAGGCACCACCTAACACACACACACACACAAGGTACCATCTAACACACACACACACACACAAGGCACCACCTAACACACACACACACACAAGGCACCACCTAACACACACACACACAAGGCACCACCTAACACACACACACACACAAGGCACCACCTAACACACACACACACACACAAGGCACCACCTAACACACACACACACAAGGCACCCCCTAACACACACACACACACACAAGGCACCATCTAACACACACACACAAGGCACCATCTAACACACACACACAAGGCACCACCTAACACACACACACACAAGGTACCATCTAACACACACACAAGGCACCACCTAACACACACACACACAAGGCACCACCTAACACACACACACAAGGCACCACCTAACACACACACACAAGGCACCACCTAACACACACACAAGGCACCACCTAACACACACACACACAAGGCACCACCTAACACACACACACAAGGTACCACCTAACACACACACACACACACAAGGCACCACCTAACACACACACACACACAAGGCACCACCTAACACACACACACACAAGGTACCATCTAACACACACACACACACAAGGCACCACCTAACACACACACACACACAAGGCACCACCTAACACACACACACACACAAGGCACCACCTAACACACACACACACACAAGGCACCACCTAACACACACACAAACAAGGTACCATCTAACACACACACACACAAGGCACCACCTAACACACACACACACAAGGTACCATCTAACACACACACACACAATGCACCACCTAACACACACACACACAAGGCACCACCTAACACACACACACAAGGCACCACCTAACACACACACAAGGCACCACCTAACACACACACACACAATGCACCACCTAACACACACACACACAAGGCACCATCTAACACACACACACACAAGGTACCACCTAACACACACACACACACACAAGGTACCATCTAACACACACACACACAAGGTACCACCTAACACACACACAAGGCACCACCTAACACACACACACACAAGGTACCACCTAACACACACACACACACAAGGTACCACCTAACACACACAAGGTACCACCTAACACACACACACACAAGGCACCATCTAACACACACACACACAAGGTACCACCTAACACACAAGGTACCACCTAACACACACACACACAAGGCACCATCTAACACACACACACACAAGGTACCACCTAACACACACACACACAAGGCACCATCTAACACACACACACACAAGGTACCACCTAACACACACAAGGTACCACCTAACACACACACACACAAGGCACCACCTAACACACACACACACAAGGCACCATCTAACACACACACAAGGCACCACCTAACACACACACAAGGCACCACCTAACACACACACACACAAGGCACCACCTAACACACACACACACACAAGGCACCACCTAACACACACACACACAAGGCACCACCTAACACACACACACACAAGGCACCACCTAACACACACACACACCACAAGGCACCACCTAACACACACACACACACAAGGCACCACCTAACACACACACACAAGGTACCACCTAACACACACACACACACAAGGCACCATCTAACACACACACACAAGGTACCACCTAACACACACACACAAGGTACCACCTAACACACACACACAAGGCACCTAACACACACACACAAGGCACCTAACACACACACACATCTAACACACACACACGGTACCACCTAACACACACACACAAGGCATCTAACACACACACACATCTAACACACACACACATCTAACACACACACACACATCTAACACACACACATCTAACACACACAAGGCACCCAACACACACAGACATCTAACACACACATCTAACACACACAAGGCACCTAACACACACACACAGACACCTAACACACACACACAATGCACCTAACACACACACACATCTAACACACACAAGGCACCTAACACACACACATCTAACACACACAGACATCTAACACACACAAGGACCTAACACACACATCTAACACACACACAAGGAACCTAACACACACACACACATCTAACACACACAAGGCACCTAACACACACACACATCTAACACACACACATCTAACACACACACACATCTAACACACACAGACATCTAACACACACCTAACACACACACACAAGGAATCTAACACACACACACACACATCTAACACACACACATACATCTAACACACACACACATCTAACACACACACACACATCTAACACACACATCTAACACACACACACAAGGAATCTAACACACACACATCTAACACATACACAAGGAACCTAACACACACAGACATCTAACACACACAAGGCACCTAACACACACAACATCTAACACACACAAGGCACCTAACACACACCCACATCTAACACACACAAGGCACCGAACACACACAGACATCTAACACACACAAGGCACCTAACACACACAGACATCTAACACACACAATGCACCTAACACACACACACATCTAACACACACAAGGCACCTAACACACACAGACATCTAACACACACAAGGCACCTAACACACACACATCTAACACACACAGACATCTAACACACACACACACAAGGCACCTAACACACACACATCTAACACACACAAGGCACCTAACACACAGATATCTAACACACACAAGGCACCTAACACACACACATCTAACACACACAGACATCTAACACACACAAGGCACCTAACACACACACACAAGGCACATAACACACACAGCATCTAACACACACAAGGAACCTAACACAGCACAGACATCTAACACACACAAGGCACCTAACACACACACATCTAACACACACAAGGCACCTAACACACACACAAGGCACCTAACACACACAGACATCTAACACACACAAGGCACCTAACACACACACATATAACACACACAAGGCACCTAACACACACACACACAAGGCACCTAACACACACAGACATCTAACACACACAAGGAACCTAACACACATCTAACACACACAAGGCACCTAACACACACATCTAACACACACAGACATCTAAACACACACCTAACACACACACATCTAACACACACAAGGCACCTAACACACACACACATCTAACACACACAAGGAACCTAACACACATCTACACACACAAGGAACCTAACACACCATCTAACACACACAGACATCTAATCACACACACCTAACACACACACACATCTAACACACACAAGGCACCTAACACACACACATCTAACACACACAAGGCACCTAACACACACACACAAGGCAGTTGTACAGCAACCCCATTGTCAATCTACCCTCTCGCCTCCTCCACCAAAACCGTAGCGGCTCCTCCCTTCTCTCCCTCCCCCTCCACCCGGTGTCCGTCACCACCTTCTTCCTCGTCTACTTATTAACAACACTCAACTAAACACTCAACTAAACCGACATCTTTTAGCGTTTACGACCGCCGTGTTTCTAACGAGGTCCTCGCCGCAGGCCTACAGTAGGCGTCATCTAGGCAAGCGCGGGGGTAGGGGGGGGGTGGTCGCGTGGTTATCCCCTCAGCAAAAAATTAAATCAACCGACTGCGCGAAACGATCCCTTTACCGATTTTCACCGCGATTGTTTGGGGTTGATGTTTGTTTGTTTGCGGCAAAGATGAGAGAGAGAAAGGAGACGAGAAAGTCCAAGCGAGCACGAATCAACTCACTGCTTCGCGGAGTAGGGGCGCTTTGCACAAAATGGCGGCGCCGTCACTGACCAACGGGGGGAGGGGGGGGGAGTGGGGGAAGGAGGTGGGGCTAAAGAGGGAGGGGGCGTGGTTAGAGGAAGGCGGGGTGGGGGTTGGGGGGGTAAGGAACCGACGCTGATTGGCTAGCGGTCGAGTGAGTGACTCGATTGACCAATCGCGTGAGCGGGATTGACGGCGGGAAG
>NW_027620462.1:20000-23961 GCF_964198595.1 Lampetra fluviatilis | reverse complement strand
GGTGAGCGTGGGGTGCGTGTGGGGTGAGCGTGGGTGAGCGTGGGGTGCGGTGGGGTGAGCGTGGGGTGCGTTGTGGGGTGAGCGTGGGGTGAGCGTGGGTGAGTGTGGGGTGAGCGTGGGGAGTGAGTGTGGGGTGAGCGTGGGACGTGTGTCGTGGGGTGAGGAGGGGTGTGTGTGGGGGTGAGCGTGGGGTGAGCGTGGGTGAGCGTGGGTGCGTGTGGGGTGAGCGTGTGGGTGTGAGACGTGGGGTGAGCGTGGGGTGAGCGTGGGGGTGAGCGTGGGTGTGAGCGTGGGGTGAGCGTGGGGTGAGCGTGGGAGTGAGCGTGTGGGGTGAGCGTGGGGTGAGCGTGTGGGGTGAGCGTGTGGGGTGAGCGTGTGGGGTGAGCGTGTGGGGTGGAGCGTGTGGGGTGAGCGTGTGGGTGAGCGTGGGGTGAGTGTGAGCGTGTGGGTGTGAGCGTGTGGGAGTGAGCGTGGTGTGAGCGTGTGGGTGAGCGTGTGGGGTGAGCGTGTGGGGTGAGCGTGGGGTGAGCGTGGGTGAGAGCGTGGGTGTGGGGTGAGCGTGGGGTGAGCGTGTGGGGTGAGCGTGGGGTGAGCGAGTAAAAGTTGGGTGGGCGGGCGACGTCGTAGTAGGTGGAGAATCTGCGCAGCGAGAGAGAGAGAGAGCTAGTGAGTGAGTGAGTGGCTGGGTGAGTTGGCGCGGTGAGTGGCCGGGTGAGTGGCTAGTGAGTGGCTGAGTGAGTGGCTGAGTGAGTGGCCGGGTGAGTGGCCGGGCGAGTGGCCGGGTGAGTGGCTGGGTGAGTGGCCGGGGTGAGTGGCCGGGCGAGTGGCCGGGTGAGTGGCTGGGTGAGTGGCTGGGTGAGTGGCCGGGTGAGTGGCTGGGTGAGTGGCTGGGTGAGTGGCCTGGGTGAGTGGCCGGGTGAGTGCTGAGTGGCTGAGTGAGTGGCTGAGTGAGTGGCTGAGTGCTGAGTGGCCGGGTGAGTGGGCCGGGCGAGTGGCCGGGTGAGTGCTGGTGAGTGCCGGTGAGTGGCCGGGCGAGTGGCCGGGTGAGTGGCTGGGTGAGTGGCTGGGTGAGTGGCCGGGTGAGTGGCTGGGTGAGTGGCTGGGTGAGTGGCCCGGTGTGAGTGGCCGGGTGAGTGGCTAGTGAGTGGCTGAGTGAGTGGCTGAGTGAGTGGCCGGTGTGAGTGGCCGGGCGAGTGGCCGGGTGAGTGGCTGGGTGAGTGGCCGGGTGTGAGTGGCTGGGTGAGTGGCCGGGTGAGTGGCTGGGTGAGTGGCCCGGGCGAGTGGCCGGGTGAGTGGCTGAGTGAGTGAGTGAGTGGCTGGGTGAGTGGGTGAGTGGCTGGGTGAGTGGCTGGGTGAGTGGCTGGGTGAGTGGGTGAGTGGCGCGGCGAGTGGCCGGGTGAGTGGCTGGGTGAGTGGCCGGGTGAGTGGCTAGTGAGTGGCTGAGTGAGTGAGTGAGTGGCTGGGCGAGTGAGTGAGTGGCTGAGTGAGTGGCCGAGCGAGTGGCTGAGTGAGTGGCCGGGCGAGTGGCTGGGTGAGTGGGTGAGTGGCTGGGTGAGTGGCTGGGTGAGTGGCTGGGTGAGTGGGTGAGTGGCCGGGCGAGTGCCGGGTGAGTGGCTGGGTGAGTGGCCGGGCGAAGTGGCCGGGTGAGTGGCTGAGTGAGTGGCCGGGCGAGTGGCTGGGTGAGTGGCTGAGTGGCTGGGTGAGTGGCTGGGTGAGTGGCTGGGTGAGTGGGTGAGTGGCCGGGCGAGTGGCCGGGTGAGTGGCTGGGTGAGTGGCCGGGTGTGAGTGGCTAGTGAGTGGCTGAGTGAGTGAGTGAGTGGCTGGGCGAGTGGCCGGGTGAGTGGCTGAGTGAGTGGCCGGGCGAGTGGCTGGGTGAGTGGGTGAGTGGCTGGGTGAGTGGCTGGGTGAGTGGCTGGGTGAGTGCTGGGTGAGTGGGGTGAGTGGCTGGGTGAGTGGCTGGGTGAGTGGGTGAGTGGCCGGGCGAGTGGCCGGGTGAGTGGCTGGGTGAGTGGCCGGGTGAGTGGCTAGTGAGTGGCTGAGTGAGTGTAGTGAGTGGCTGGGCGAGTGGCCGGGTGAGTGGCTGAGTGAGTGGCCGGGTGAGTGGCTGGGTGAGTGGGTGAGTGAGTGGGTGAGTGGCTGAGTGAGTGGGCCGAGCGAAGTGGCTGAGTGAGTGGCCGTGGCGAGTGGGTGAGTGGCTGGGTGAGTGGCTGGGTGAGTGGCTGGGTGAGTGGCTGGGTGAGTGGGTGAGTGGCTGGGTGAGTGGCTGGGTGAGTGGCTGAGTGAGTGGCTGGGTGAGTGGCTGAGTGAGTGGCTGAGTGAGTGGCCGGGTGAGTGGCCGGGCGAGTGGCTGGGTGAGTGGACCGGGCGAGTGGCTGGGTGAGTGGCTGGGTGAGTGGCCGGGTTGAGTGGCTGAGTGAGTGGGTGGAGTGGCTGGGCGAGTGGGTGAGTGAGTGGCTGAGTGAGTGAGTGAGTGGCTGGGCGAGTGGGTGAGTGGCTGAGTGAGTGGCCGAGCGAGTGGCTGAGTGAGTGGCCGGGCGAGTGGCTGGGTGAGTGGGTGAGTGGCTGGGTGAGTGGCTGGGTGAGTGGCTGGGTGAGTGGGTGAGTGGCTGGGTGAGTGGCTGGGTGAGTGGCTGGGTGAGTGGGTGAGTGCTGGGTGAGTGGCTGGGTGAGTGGCTGAGTGAGTGGCCGGGCGAGTGGCTGGGTGAGTGGCCGGGTGAGTGGCTGAGTGAGTGCCGGGTGAGTGCTGAGTGAGTGGCCGGGCGAGTGGGCTGGGTGAGTGGCCGGGCGAGTGGCTGGGTGAGTGGGTGAGTGCTGGGTGAGTGGCTGGGTGAGTGGCTGGGTGAGTGGGTGAGTGGCTGGGTGAGTGGCTGGGTGAGTGGCTGGGTGAGTGGGTGAGTGGCTGGGGTGAGTGGCTGGGTGAGTGGCTGGGTGAGTGGGTGAGTGGCTGTGGTGAGTGGCTGGGTGAGTGGCTGAGTGAGTGGCCGGGCGAGTGGCTGGGTGAGTGGCCGGGTGAGTGGCTGAGTGAGTGGGCCGGGTGAGTGGCTGGGTGAGTGGCTGAGTGAGTGAGTGAGTGGGCGAGCGAGTGGCTGGGTGAGTGGCTGGGTGAGTGGCTGGGTGAGTGGCTGGGTGAGTGGCTGGGTGAGTGGGTGAGTGGCTGGGTGAGTGGCTGGGTGAGTGGCTGGGTGAGTGGCTGGGTGAGTGGCCGGGTGAGTGGCTGGGTGAGTGGCTGAGTGAATGGCTGGGTGAGTGGCTGAGTGAGTGGCTGGGTGAGTGGCTGGGTGAGTGGCTAGTGAGTGGCTGAGTGAGTGGCCGGGTGAGTGGCTGAGTGAGTGGCTAGTGAGTGGCTGGGTGAGTGGGTGAGTGGCTGGGTGAGTGGCTGGGTGAGTGGCCGGGCGAGTGGCCGGTTGTGAGTGGCTGGGTGAGTGGCCGGGTGAGTGGCTAGTGAGTGGCTGAGTGAGGTGAGTGAGTGGCTGGGCGAGTGAGTGAGTGGCCGAGCGAGTGGCTGAGTGAGTGGCTGGGTGAGTGGCTGAGTGAGTGAGTGAGTGGCTGGTGCGATGTGAGTGAGTGGCTGGGTGAGTGGCTAGTGAGTGGCTGGGTGAGTGGCTGGTGAGTGGCTGGGTGAGTGGCTGGGTGAGTGGCTGAGTGAGTGGCCGAAGCGAGTGGCTGGGTGAGTGGCTGGGTGAGTGGCTGGGTGAGTGGCTGGGTGAGTGGGTGAGTGGCTGGGTGAGTGGCTGGGTGAGTGGGTGAGTGGCTGGGTGAGTGGCTGGGTGAGTGGCTGAGTGAGTGGCCGGGCGAGTGGCTGAGTGAGTGAGTGAGTGGCTGGGTGAGTGGACTGGGTGAGTGGGTGAGTGGCTGGGTGAGTGGCTGGGTGAGTGGGTGAGTGGCTGGGTGAGTGGGCCGAGCGAGTGGCTGAGTGAGTGGCCGGGCGAGTGGCTGGTGTGAGTGGGTGAGTGGCTGGGTG
>NW_027620462.1:0-15000 GCF_964198595.1 Lampetra fluviatilis | reverse complement strand
CGGGTGTGAGTGGTGAGCGAGTGTGAGTGGTGAGCGAGTGGTGAGTGAGTGGTGAGCGAGTGGTGAGTGAGTGGTGAGCGAGTGGGGAGTGGTGAGTGAGTGGTGAGTGAGTGGGGAGTGGTGAGTGAGTGGTGAGTGAGTGGGAGTGGTGAGTGAGTGGGGAGTGAGTGGGGAGTGGTGAGTGAGTGGTGAGCGAGTGTGAGTGGTGAGTGAGTGGGGAGTGGTGAGATCTACTACCGCAAAGGTGAGCGGGTGGTGAGCGAGTGTGAGTGGTGAGCGAGTGGGGAGCGAGTGTGAAATGGTGAGCGAGTGGTGAGCGAGTGAGTGAGTGGGAGTGGTGAGTTAGTGGGGAGTGGTGAGATCTACTACCGCAAAGGTGAGCGAGTGGTGAGCGAGTGTGAGTGGTGAGCGAGTGGTGAGCGAGTGTGAGTGGTGAGCGAGTGGGGAGCGAGTGGTGAGAGAGTGGTGAGCGAGTTGTGAGTGGTGAGCGAGTGGGGAGCGAGTGTGAGTGGTGAGCGAGTGGGGAGCGAGTGTGAGTGGTGAGCGAGTGGGGAGCGAGTGTGAGTGGTGAGCGAGTGGTGAGCGAGTGTGAGTGGTGAGCGAGTGGTGAGTGAGTGGGGAGTGGTGAGATCTACTACCGCAAAGGTGAGCGGGTGGTGAGCGAGTGGTGAGCGAGTGGTGAGTGAGTAGGGAGTGGTGAGTGAGTGGGGAGTGGTGAGTGAGTGGGGAGTGAGTGGGGAGTGGTGAGCGTGTGTGGTGAGTGTGAGTGGTGTGGTGAGCGAGTGAGGAGATCTACTACCGCAAAGGTGAGCGGGTGGTGAGCGAGTGGTGAGTGGTGAGTGAGTGGGGAGTGGTGAGTGAGTGGGGAGTGGTGAGTGAGTGGGGAGTGGTGAGATCTACTACCGCACAGGTGAGCGGGTGGTGAGTGGGGAGTGGTGAGCGAGTGGGGAGTGTGAGTGGTGAGCGAGTGGTGAGTGGTGTGTGGTGTGTGGAGTGAGTGGGGAGATCTACTACCGCGAAGGTGAGCGAGTGGGGAGTGGTGAGCGAGTGGTGAGTGGTGAGCGAGTGGTGAGTGAGTGGGGAGTGGTGAGCGAGCGCTGTGGGTGTGTGAGTACTGAGCGAGTGGGGAGTGTGAGTGGTGAGCAACTGGTGTGGTGGGTGAGTGAGTGGTGAGTGTGTGAGTGGTGAGTGAGTGAGTGGTGAGTGAGTGGGTGAATGAGTGAGCGTGTGAGTGGTGAGTGAGTATGATGAGTGTGTGGTGGGTGAGTGAGTGGTGAGTGTGTGAGTGGTGAGTGAGTGAGTGGTGAGTGAGTGGGTGAATGAGTGAGCGTGTGAGTGGTGAGTGAGTATGATGAGTGTGTGGTGAGTGAGTGGTGAGTGAGTGAGTGGTGAGTGAGTGAGTGGTGAGTGAGTGGGTGAATGAGTGAGCGTGTGAGTGGTGAGTGAGTATGGTGAGTGTGTGGTGAGTGAGTGAGTGGTGAGTGAGTGAGTGGTGAGTGAGTGAGTGTGTGAGTGGTGAGTGAGTATGGTGAGTGTGTGGTGAGTGAGTGAGTGGTGAGTGAGTGAGCGTGTGAGTGGTGAGTGAGTATGGTGAGTGAGTGGTGAGTGAGTGTGTGGTGTGGTGAGTGTATTGACAGCGTGTGTTGTGACGCGGGGAGTGGTGGTGCAGCGGTTAGCGCTCCGCTACGAACCCGGCCACCTGAGTTCGATTCCCGCTCACGGCCAACACCGGTGACGATTATCTGAACCGGTCCTGGGCCTCGCTAGGTCGACTCAGCCTCAAACGAGTAGCTGGTGTAGTAGCGGTGGTGTAGTAGTGAACATCGCTCGCACTGGGGGAGAGACAAAGGCGGCCGGGCGTGGTGGTGCTGGCCACCCCCCCCCCCTCTGTGTGTGTAGCCACAGTGCCGGTAGCCTTCATAGGCAGCGCTGTTGCTGCTGTTGCTACTCACAGCACTTGCCCCTGCAGCCTGCTAGAGGCTACACGGGGGACCTTTGTCTGTGTGTGTGTGATGACGTGTGTGTGTGTCTATGTGTGATAACGTGGGGTGTGTGTCTGTGTGTCTTGTGTGTGTGTCTTGTGTGTGTGTCTCTGTGTGTGTGTGTCTGTGTGTGTGTGTGTCTGTGTGTGTGTGTCTGTGTGTGTGTGTCTGTGTGTGTGTCTGTATGTCTGTGTATCTGTGTGTGTGTGTATCTGTGTGTGTGTCTGTGTGTGTCTGTGTATCTGTGTGTATCTGTGTGTGTGTGTCTGTGTGTACCTGTGTGTGTGTATCTGTGTGTGTGTCTGTGTATCTGTGTGTATCTGTGTGTGTGTATCTGTGTGTGTGTGTCTGTGTGTATCTGTGTATGTGTATCTGTGTGTGTGTCTGTGTATCTGTGTGTATCTGTGTGTGTCTCTGTGTGTGTCTGTCTGTGTGTGTCTGTGTGTACCTGTGTGTGTGTGTGTATCTGTGTGTGTGTGTGTGTATCTGTGTGTGTGTCTGTGTGTGTGTGTGTGTCTGTGTGTGTTTGTGTCTGTGTGTGTGTGTCTGTGTGTGTGTCTGTGTGTGTGTGTGTCTGTGTGTGTGTATCTGTGTGTGTGTCTGTGTGTGTCTGTGTGTTTGTGTGTGTCTGTGTGTGTGTGTCTGTGTGTGTGTGTGTCTGTGTGTTTGTGTGTGTGTGTGTGTCTGTGTGTGTGTGTCTGTGTGTGTGTGTGTGTGTCTGTGTGTGTGTGTCTGTGTGTGTCTGTGTGTGTGTGTGTGTGTCTGTGTGTGTCTGTGTGTGTGTGTGTGTGTCTGTGTGTGTGCAGGGAAGTTGCTGCTGATGCTGCAGTCGGCCAAGCGAGCATTCTCCCTCGACCCGGACCACCCGTGGCTCCACCAGTGTCTCGTGCGCCTCACTCACACCGGTAACACTCACCGCTCCTCACCACTCCTCACCACTCCTCACCACTCCTCATCGCTCCTCACCACTCCTCACCGCTCCTCACCGCTCCTCACCGCTCCTCACCACTCCTCACCGCTCCTCACCGCTCCTCACCACTCCTCACCGCTCCTCATCGCTCCTCATCACTCCTCACCGCTCCTCACCGCTCCTCTCCACTCGCTCACCGCTCACTTCTCACCGCTCATCACCGCTCCTCACCGCTCCTCATCGCTCCTCATCACTCCTCACCGCTCCTCACCGCTCCTCTCCACTCGCTCACCGCTCACTTCTCACCGCTCATCACCGCTCCTCACCACTCCTCACCACTCCTCACCGCTCCTCATCGCTCCTCACCACTCCTCACCACTCCTCATCGCTCCTCACCACTCCTCATCGCTCCTCACCACTCCTCACCGCTCCTCACCGCTCCTCACCGCTCCTCACCACTCGCTCACCACTCCTCATCGCTCCTCACCACTCGCTCACCGCTCCTCACCACTCCTCACCGCTCCTCACCACTCCTCACCGCTCCTCATCGCTCCTCACCGCTCCTCATCGCTCCTCACCACTCGCTCACCGCTCACTTCTCACCGCTCCTCACCGCTCCTCATCGCTCCTCACCGCTCCTCACCGCTCCTCACCGCTCCTCACCACTCGCTCACCACTCCTCATCGCTCCTCACCACTCGCTCACCGCTCCTCACCACTCCTCACCGCTCCTCACCACTCCTCACCGCTCCTCATCGCTCCTCACCGCTCCTCATCGCTCCTCACCACTCGCTCACCGCTCACTTCTCATCGCTCGCTCTTCACCACTCGTGTCTTATATATTTGTGTGTGTGTGTGTGCGTGTGTGTGTGTGTGTCTCTGTGTGTGTCTCTGTGTGTGTGTCTGTGTGCGTGTGTCTGTGTGTGTGTCTGTGTGCGTGTGTCTGTGTGTGTGTCTGTGTGCGTGTGTCTGTGTGTGTGTCTGCGCGTTTCTCTCTGTGTGTATCTTTGTGTGTGTGTGTCCGTGTGTGTGCGTGCGTGTGTGTGCGTGTGTCTCTGCGTGTCTCTGTGTGTGTGTGCCTGTGTGTGTGTGTGCCTGTGTGTGTGTGTGTATGTGCGCGTGTGTGTGTGTGCGTGTCTCTGTGTGTGTGTGCCTGTGTGTGTGTGTGTATGTGCGCGTGTGTGTGTCTCTGTGTGTGTCTGTGTCTCTGTGTGTGTGTGTGTCTGTGCGCGTCTGCGTGTGTGTGTGTGTCTCTGTGTGTCTCTGCGTGTCTCTGCGCGTGTGCGTGTGTGTCTCTGTTTGTGTGGGCGTGTGTGTGTCTCTGTGTGTGCGTGTCTCTGTGTGTGCGTGTGTGTGTCTCTGTGTGTGCGTGTGTCTGTGTGTGCGTGTGTGTGTCTCTGCGTGTGTGTGTGTCTCTGCGTGTGCGTGGTGTGTCTGTGTCTCTGCGCGTGTGCGTGTGTGTCTCTGTGTGTGTCTCTGCGTGTCTCTGTGCGTGTGTGTCTCTGTGTGTCTGTGTCTCTGCGCGTGTGCGTGTGTGTCTCTGTGTGTGCGTGTCTCTGTGTCTCTGCGTGTGTTTGTGTGCGCGTCTGCGTGTGTGCGTGTGTGTCTCTGTGTGTGCGTGTGTCTGTGTGTGCGTGTGTGTGTCTCTGCGTGTGTGTGTGTCTCTGCGTGTGCGTGATGTGTCTGTGTCTCTGCGCGTGTGCGTGTGTGTCTCTGTGTGCGTCTCTCTGTGTCTCTGCGTGTGTGTGCGTGTCTCTGTGTCTCTGCGTGTGCGTGTGTCTCTGTGTGCGTGTCTCTGCGTGTCTCTGCGCGTGTGCGTGTGTGTCTCTGCGTGTGCGGTCTCTGTGTCTCTGCGTGTGCGTGTGTGTCTCTGTGTGTGTGTCCTCTGTGTCTCTGCGTGTGTGTCTCTGTGTGTGCGTGTCTCTGTGTCTCTGCGTGTGTGTCTCTGCGTGCGTGTCTCTGTGTCTCTGCGTGTGTGTCTCTGCGTGTGCGTGTCTCTGTGTCTCTGCGTGTGCGTGTGTGTCTCTGCGTGTGCGTGTCTCTGTGTCTCTGCGTGTGCGTGTGTGTCTCTGTGTGTCTGTGTCTCTGCGTGTGCGTGTGTGTGTCTCTGTGTGCGTGTCTCTGTGTCTCTGCGTGTGCGTGTGTGTCTCTGCGTGTGCGTGTCTCTGTGTCTCTGCGTGTGCAGTGTGGCAGTGCCGTGAGGGTGCTGCTGCTGCTGCTGCCGTCTCCACGGTGCTGCGCCAGGAGCTGCCGATGCTCGTGCGCGGCAGCGACGCCGCCGCCTTCAACGCCAACTTCGTCGCTCGCCACCCAAACTCCGTGCGCCACCGCCTCGCTGGTGAGCTACTCACCAACACACTCACCAACACTCACCACTACACTCACCAACACACTCACCAACACTCACCACTATACTCACCAACACACTCACCACTACACTCACCACTACACTCAACACTACACTAACCAACACTCACCACTACACTCACCACTATACTCACCAACACACTCACCACTACACTCACTACCACTTCAACGCCAACTTCGTCGCTCGCCACCCAAACTCCGTGCGCCACCGTCTCGCTGGTGAGCTACTCACCAACACACTCACCAACACTCACCAACACTCACCACTATACTCACCAACACACTCACCACTACACTCACCACTACACTCACCAACACACTCACCACTACACTCACCACTACACTCACCACTACACTCACCACTACACTCACCACTACACTCACCAACACACTCACCACTACACTCACTACCACTTCAACGCCAACTTCGTCGCTCGCCACCCAAACTCCGTGCGCCACCGCCTCGCTGGTGAGCTACTCACCAACACACTCACCAACACTCACCACTACACTCACCACTACACTCACCACTACACTCACTACCACTTCAACGCCAACTTCGTCGCTCGCCACCCAAACTCCGTGCGCCACCGCCTCGCTGGTGAGCTACTCACCAACACACTCACCAACACTCACCACTACACTCACCACTACACTCACCACTACACTCACTACCACTTCAACGCCAACTTCGTCGCTCGCCACCCAAACTCCGTGCGCCACCGCCTCGCTGGTGAGCTACTCACCAACACACTCACCACTACACTCACCACTACACTCACCACTATACTCTCCGCCACACTCACCACTACACTCACCACTACACTCACTACCACTTCAACGCCAACTTCGTCGCTCGCCACCCAAACTCCGTGCGCCACCGCCTCGCTGGTGAGCTACTCACCAACACACTCACCACTACACTCACCACTACACTCACCACTATACTCTCCGCCACACTCACCACTACACTCACCACTACACTCACTACCACTTCAACGCCAACTTCGTCGCTCGCCACCCAAACTCCGTGCGCCACCGCCTCGCTGGTGAGCTACTCACCAACACACTCACCACTACACTCACCACTACACTCACCACTATACTCACCACTACACTCACCAACACACTCACCACTACACTCACTACCACTTCAACGCCAACTTCGTCGCTCGCCACCCAAACTCCGTGCGCCACCGTCTCGCTGGTGAGCTACTCACCAACACACTCACCAACACTCACCACTATACTCACCAACACACTCACCACTACACTCACCACTACACTCACCAACACACTCACCAACACACTCACCACTACTCACCACTACACTCACCACTACACTCACCAACACACTCACCAACACACTCACCACTACACTCACCACTACACTCACCACTACACTCACCACTACACTCACCACTACACTCACCACCACCACTACACTCACCACTACCACACTCATCACCACCACTACACTCACCAACACTCACCACTACACTCACCACCACTACACTCACCACCACACTCACCACCACCACTACACTCACCACTACACTCAACACTACACTGACCACTACACTCACCACCACCACTACACTCACCACCACCACTACACTCACCACTACACTCACCACTACACTCACCACTACACTCACCACCACCACTACACTCACCACCACCACCACACTCACCACTACACTCACCACTACACTCACCACTACACTCACCACCACTACTACACTCACCACTACCACACTCACCACCACCACTACACTCACCACTACCACACTCACCACCACTACCACACTCACCACCACCACTACACTCACCACTACCGCACTCACCACCACCACTACACTCACCACTACCACACTCACCACCACCACTACACTCACCACTACCACACTCACCACCACTACTACACTCACCACCACTACTACACTCACCACTACCACACTCACCACCACTACTACACTCACCACTACCACACTCACCACCACCACTACACTCACCACTACCACACTCACCACCACTACTACACTCACCACTACCACACTCACCACCACCACTACACTCACCACCACTACTACACTCACCACTACCACACTCACCACCACCACTACACTCACCACTACCACACTCACCACCACTACCACACTCACCACCACTACTACACTCACCACTACCACACTCACCACCACCACTACACTCACCACCACTACTACACTCACCACTACCACACTCACCACCACTACCACACTCACCACTACCACTACACTCACCACTACCACACTCACCACCACTACCACACTCACCACTACCACACTCACCACCACTACCACACTCACCACCACCACTACACTCACCACTACCACACTCACCACCACTACCACACTCACCACCACCACTACACTCACCACTACCACACTCACCACCACTACCACACTCACCACCACCACTACACTCACCACTACCACACTCACCACCACCACTACACTCACCACTACCACACTCACCACCACTACCACACTCACCACCACCACTACACTCACCACCACCACACTCACCACCACCACTACACTCACCACTACCACACTCACCACCACCACTACACTCACCACTACCACACTCACCACCACCACTACACTCACCACTACCACACTCACCACCACCACTACACTCACCACTACCACACTCACCACCACCACTACACTCACCACTACCACACTCACCACCACCACTACACTCACCACTACCACACTCACCACCACTACTACACTCACCACTACCACACTCACCACCACTACCACACTCACCACCACTACTACACTCACCACTACCACACTCACCACCACCACTACACTCACCACTACCACACTCACCACCACTACCACACTCACCACCACTACTACACTCACCACTACCACACTCACCACCACTACCACACTCACCACCACCACTACACTCACCACTACCACACTCAGCACTACTACTACACTCACCACTACACTCACGGCACCTGCTGGGTCTGTCCCGTGACCTCCTCCTCGTGCACCTAGCCTGGCACAGCAGTCAACCCATGGCACCTGCTGGGTCTACCCCGTGACCTCTTCATGCACCTAGCCTGGCACAGCAGTCGACCCGTGGCACCTGCTGGGTCTGTCCTGTGACCTGCACCTAGCCTGGCACAGCAGTCGACCCGTGGCACCTGCAGGGTCTGTCCCGTGACCTCCTCCTCCTGCACCTAGCCTGGCACAGCAGTCAACCCATGGCACCTGCAGGGTCTGTCCCGTGACCTCCTCCTCATGCACCTAGCCTGGCACAGTAGTCAACCCATGGCACCTGCTGGGTCTGTCCCGTGACCTCCTCATGCACCTAGCCTGGCACAGCAGTCAACCCATGGCACCTGCAGGGTCTGTCCACGTGACCTCCTCCTGCACCTAGCCTGGCACAGCAGTCAACCCATGGCACCTGCTGGGTCTGTCCTGTGACCTGCACCTAGCCTGGCACAGCAGTCGACCCGTGGCACCTGCTGGGTCTGTCCCGTGACCTCCTCATGCACCTAGCCTGGCACAGCAGTCGACCCGTGGCACCTGCTGGGTCTGTCCCGTGACCTCCTCATGCACCTAGCCTGGCACAGCAGTCGACCCGTGGCACCTGCTGGGTCTGTCCCGTGACCTCCTCATGCACCTAGCCTGGCACAGCAGTCAACCCATGGCACCCGCTGGGTCTGTCCCGTGACCTCCTCCTGCACCTAGCCTGGCACAGCAGTCAACCCATGGCACCCGCTGGGTCTGTCCCGTGACCTCCTCCTGCACCTAGCCTGGCACAGCAGTCAACCCATGGCACCCGCTGGGTCTGTCCCGTGACCTCCTCCTGCACCTAGCCTGGCACAGCAGTCAACCCGTGGCACCTGCTGGGTCTGTCCCGTGACCTCCTCCTGCACCTAGCCTGGCACAGCAGTCAACCCATGGCACCTGCAGGGTCTGCCCCGTTACCTCCTCATGCACCTAGCCTGGCACAGCAGTCGACCCGTGGCACCTGCTGGGTCTGTCCCGTGACCTCCTCATGCACCTAGCCTGGCACAGCAGTCAACCCATGGCACCCGCTGGGTCTGTCCCGTGACCTCCTCATGCACCTAGCCTGGCACAGCAGTCGACCCGTGGCACCTGCTGGGTCTGTCCCGTGACCTCCTGCCGGCGGGCGTTCGACACTTTGCCGTGTCAGCCTCAACGTGCACCTAGCCTGGCACGGTGGGCGCGGTGGTGGTGACGTCGCCGCCACTTGTTGGCGAACGGCGGCTGTTGTTGTTTGTTGTTGTGGTTGTTGTTGTTGTTGGTTGTTGTTGTTGGTTGTGGTTGTTGTTGTTGGTTGTTGTTGGTTGTTGTTGTTGTTGGTTGTTGTTGTTGTTGGTTGTTGTTGTTGGTTGTTGTTGTTGGTTGTTGTTGTTGGTTGTTGTTGTTGTTTGTTGTTGTGGTTGTTGGTTGTTGTTGTTGGTTGTTGTTGTTGTTGTGGTTGTTGGTTGTTGTTGGTTGTTGTTGTTGGTTGTTGTTGTTGTTGGTTGTTGTTGTTGGTTGTTGTTGTTGGTTGTTGTTGTTTGTTGTTGTTGTTGGTTGTTGTTGGTTGTTGTTGTTGTTGTTGGTTGTTGTTGTTGGTGTTGTTTGTTGTTGTTGTTGGTTGTTGTTGTTGTTGTTGGTTGTTGTTGTTTGTTGTTGTCGTTGGTTGTTGTTGTTGTTTGTTGTTGTTGTTTGTTGTTGTCGTTGGTTGTTATTGTTGGTTGTTGTTGTTGTTGGTGTTGTTTGTTGTTGTTGTTGTTGGTTGTTGTTGTTGTTGGTTGTTGGTTGTTGTTGTTGTTGTTGTTGGTTGTTGTTGTTGTTGTTTGTTGTTGTGGTTGTTGGTTGTTGTTGTTGGTTGTTGTTGTTGTTGTTGTTGGTTGTTGTTGTTGTTGTTGTCGCTGTTGTTGTTGGTTGTTGGTTGTTGTTGTTGTTGGTTGTTGGTTGTTGTTGTGACCACTGCGGGTCTGCTCCAGGTGCCAAGATGATGTACTACCTGGACCCCTCGAGCCAGGAGGACGCGGTCGCCTTGGCAACCAGGCTGGACCACACGATGACCCATCGCTCCATCAAGGTGAGAGGGGGGGGACGGTGGTGGTGATGGTGGTGGTTGTGGTGGTTGTGGTGGTTGTGGTGGTTGTGATGATGGTGATGGTTGTGATGGTGGTGATGGTGGTGATGATGGTTGTGATGATGATGGTTGTGATGATGATGGTTGTGATGGTGATGATGATGGTGATGGTTGTGATGGTGATGATGATGGTGATGGTTTTGATGGTGATGGTTGTGATGGTGATGATGATGGTTGTGATGGTGATGATGATGGTGATGGTTGTGATGATGATGGTTGTGATGATGGTGATGGTTGTGATGGTGATGATGATGATGGTTGTGATGATGGTGGTGATGATGGTGATGGTTGTGATGGTGATGATGATGATGGTTGTGATGATGGTGGTGATGATGGTTGTGATGATGGTGATGGTTGTGATGGTGATGATGATGATGGTAGTGATGGTTGTGAGGGTGATGATGGTGGTGATGGTGATAGTTGTGATGATGATGATGATGGTGGTGATGGTTGTGATGGTGATGATGGTGATGATGGTTGTGATGGTGATGATGGTGGTGATGGTGGTGATGGTGATAGTGGTGATGATGATGGTTGTGATGCTGATGGTTGTGATGGTGGTGATGGTGATGGTTGTGATGGTGGTTGTAATGGTGATGGTTGTGATGGTGATGGTTGTGATGGTGACTATGGTAGTGATCACGGTCGCCCTGGCAACCAGGCTGGACCACATGATCCCGGACCCTGACGATGCCTGCTGCCGCTGCTGCTGTATATTTGGAGTCTGCGTCTCTCTCATTATCATCACGGTGGCTATGAGATGTTGACTACCTCGCCTGGTACACAGGAGGTCGTGGGTTCAATCCCAGACACTGAGAGATGTTGACTACCTCGCCTGCTACACAGGAGGTCGTGGGTTCAATCCCAGACACTGAGAGATGTTGACTACCTCGCCTGCTACACAGGAGGTCGTGGGTTCAATCCCAGACACTGAGAGATGTTGACTACCTCGCCTGCTACACAGGAGGTCGTGGGTTCAATCCCAGACACTGAGAGATGTTGACTACCTCGCCTGCTACACAGGAGGTCGTGGATTCAATCCCAGACACTGAGAGATGTTGACTACCTCGCCTGCTACACAGGAGGTCGTGGGTTCAATCCCAGACACTGAGAGATGTTGACTACCTCGCCTGGTACACAGGAGGTCGTGGGTTCAATCCCAGACACTGAGAGATGTTGACTACCTCGCCTGCTACACAGGAGGTCGTGGGT
Source organism: Lampetra fluviatilis (assembly GCF_964198595.1). Lineage (NCBI taxonomy): Eukaryota > Metazoa > Chordata > Hyperoartia > Petromyzontiformes > Petromyzontidae > Lampetra > Lampetra fluviatilis. The sequence continues at coordinate 3,343 of NW_027620462.1, read as the reverse complement.
TCAATCCCAGACACTGAGAGATGTTGACTACCTCGCCTGCTACACAGGAGGTCGTGGGTTCAATCCCAGACACTGAGAGATGTTGACTACCTCGCCTGGTACACAGGAGGTCGTGGGTTCAATCCCAGACACTGAGAGATGTTGACTACCTCGCCTGCTACACAGGAGGTCGTGGGTTCAATCCCAGACACTGAGAGATGTTGACTACCTCGCCTGCTACACAGGAGGTCGTGGGTTCAATCCCAGACACTGAGAGATGTTGACTACCTCGCCTGCTACACAGGAGGTCGTGGGTTCAATCCCAGACACTGAGAGATGTTGACTACCTCGCCTGCTACACAGGAGGTCGTGGGTTCAATCCCAGACACTGACAACGCTTGCTGCTCCCTCCCCCCCTCCCCCCCTCCCTCTCCCCCCCCTCCCTCCCTCCCCCCCTCCCTCCCCCCCCCCTCCCTCCCTCCCCCCCCCCCTCCCCCCCTCCCTCCCTCCCCCCCTCCCTCCCCCCCCCCCTCCCCCCCCTCCCTCCCTCCCCCCCCTCCCTCCCCCCCCCTCTCCCCCCCCTCCCTCCCTCCCTCCCCCCCCTCCCTCCCTCCCCCCCCCTCCCCCCCTCCCTCCCTCTCCCGCCCAGGTGTGCGTCCAGGTGTGCGAGGCGCTCTCCAACGGGGAGCTGGGCGATTTCTCGTCGTCGTCGTCGTCTGCGCTGGATGATTACCGCCGGCGTTGCCACGACCTCTACCCCCTGGCCAGCGCCTTCAGCCCCTCGTCCTCGACCTCGTCGTCCGGCGTCCACCCTCATCGCCATCGTCACGAGGACGAGGAGGAGGAGGACGATGAGGATGACGAGCAGGAGGAGGAGGAGGAGGAGGGGGAGGAGGAGGGGGGCGGTGGTGGCGGTGACGGCGAGAACCACCATCACCACCATCACCACGGTGACGACATCGGCCATCGCCGGGAGAAAGAGCGGCAAACGAATCGCGCCGGGGTCAAGCGGCACCAGCGCGCGGATGAAGACGGTGGTGGTGGTGGAGGTGGTGGTGGAGGTGGTGGTGGAGGTGGAGGTGGTGGTGGAGGTGGTGGAGGAGGTGGAGGGTTGTCACCGGCAGAGTCGATGCGGCCGCGGGAGGTCAACCATCACGGAGGCGCTCACAATGAGATGTGATGTGTGGTGCGGTGTGGGTGTGGTGGTGTGGGTGTGGTGGTGCGGTGTGGTGCGGTGCGGTGCGGTGTGGTGTGGTGGTGCGGTGTGGGTGTGGTGGTGCGGTGTGGTGTGGTGCGGTGTGGTGCGGTGTGGGTGTGGTGGTGCGGTGTGGTGGTGCGGTGTGGTGGTGTGGTGGTGTGGTGGTGTGGTGTGGTGGTGTGGTGCGGTGTGGGTGTGGTGGTGCGGTGTGGGCGCGGTGTGGTGTGGGCATGGGTGGGGGTGGGTGGGGGGGGGGTCTCGTCTGGGCGTGCCCCCCACCAAACCCACTCTCCCCCACTCACCCACCCCACCCACCCTACTCACCGTACCCACCCACTTTCCCCACTCACCCACCCCACCCACCCACCCCACTCACCCTACCCACCCACTCACCCCACTCACCCACCCCACCCACCCACCCTACTCACCTACCCCACCCACCCACTCACCCACCCCACCCACCCCACCCACCCTACTCACCTACCCCACCCACCCACCCTACTCACCTACCCCACCCACCCTACTCACCCTACCCACCCACTCACCCCACTCACCCACCCCACCCACCCACTCTACTCACCTACCCCACCCACCCACTCACCCACCCCACCCACCCCACCCACCCTACTCACCCTACCCACCCACTCTCCCCACTCACCCACCCCACCCACCCACCCTACTCACCTACCCCACCCACCCTACTCACCCTACCCACCCACTCTCCCCACTCACCCACCCCACCCACCCTACTCACCCTACCCACCCACTCACCCCACTCACCCACCCCACCCACCCACCCTACTCACCTACCCCACCCACCCACTCACCCACCCCACCCACCCCACCCACCCTACTCACCCTACCCACCCACTCACCCCACTCACCCACCCCACCCACCCACCCTACTCACCTACCCCACCCACCCACTCACCCACCCCACCCACCCCACCCACCCTACTCACCCTACCCACCCACTCACCCCACTCACCCACCCCACCCACCCACCCTACTCACCTACCCCACCCACCCTACTCACCTACCCCACCCACCCTACTCACCCTACCCACCCACTCACTCACCCACCCCACCCACCCCACCCACCCTACTCACCCTACCCACCCACTCTCCCCACTCACCCACCCCACCCCCTCACCCCACTCACCTACCCCACCCACCTCACCCACCCACCCACTCTCCCCACTCACCCACCCCACCCACCCCACTCACTCACTCACTCACCCCCCCCCACTCACCTACCCACCCCACCCATCCTACTCACCCTACCCACCCACCCCACTCACCTACCCACCCCACCCACCCCACTCACCCCACTCACCCCACTCACCCATCCCACCCACCCACTCACCCTACCCACCCACCCCACCCCACTCACCCACCCACCCCACTCACCCCACTCACCCCACTCACCCACCCCACTCATCCCACTCTCTCCACCCACCCCAATCACCCCACAGACACACACACGCACACAGGTGTGGGTGTCTGTGGGTGTGTGTCTGTGGGTGTGTGTCTGTGGGTGTGTGTCTGTGGGTGTGTGTCTGTGGGTGGGTGTCTGTGGGTGTGTGTCTGTGGGTGTGTGTCTGTGGGTCTGTGGGTGGGTGTGCCCCCCACTCCCCCCCCCACCCCCCCCCCACCACCCCCACCACCACCCCCCCACACCCAGCCTCTGGAGAAAGAGTTTTGGAGTCACGTGACCTGCCATGCTGTTTTGACCCGGTTATCCGCACTGCAGTTACCCGGTTAACTTCACCCTCATCGTCAGCATTGCCATCGTCATCGCCATCATCGTCATCATCATCACCATCATCATCGCCATCATCATCATCATCGCCATCATCATCATCGCCATCATCATCAACATCATCATCGCCATCATCATCATCATCGCCATCATCATCATCGCCATGATCGTCATCATCATCATCGCCCATCATCGCCATCATCATCATCATCGCCATCATCGTCAGCATTGCCATCATCATCGTCATCGCCATCATCATCGCCATCATCATCATCGCCATGCACTGCAGTTACCCGGTTAACTTGAATGCGGTTATAGTCAGTGACCCGGTTATCCGCCGTGAGCTTGCGATGGTGGGGGGGGGTGGGGGGGGTGGGGGGGGTGTAGTGGGGGGGGTGGTGGGG
>NW_027620461.1:0-2000 GCF_964198595.1 Lampetra fluviatilis | reverse complement strand
GGGAGTTGTGGGGGCGGAGTGCCCGATGGTACAAAATACCCAGGCAGGTGCTTAGTTTTGGTGGGGCTGATGGTAAGGCCCCACCTCTTAGTGGCACACTCCAGCCTCAGCAGCAGCGTCTCCAACTCCTCTTCTGAATGAGCAGCTATTACCAAATCATCGGCATACATAACGTGGTTGACCAATAGGGAGCCATCCCTTGATCGCACCCGGGCGTCGATCAGCCTCCCATTATATCTGTACCAAATGGTAATTCCCCCGGTACAGCTATTGAAGGCTTCACGAACTACGCAGTCGAAATAGATGACACACACAGACACACACACACACAGTGACACACAGTGACACACACAGTGACACACACACACAGTGACACACACACACAGTGACACACACTGACACACACACACAGACACACTGACACACACACAGACACTCACACAGATACACTCACTCATACAGATGTAATGGGTTCCGGAGACACTTGTAGAGGTAACTTCTTTATTACAATCCAACACTCCAACAGTCCTCTGTTACAGCCTAGCGACACAGCCTAGCGACACAGCCTAGATACACAGCCTAGATACACAGCCTAGCGACACAGCCTAGCGACACAGCCTAGATACACAGCCTAGCGACACAGCCTAGATACACAGCCTAGATACACAGCCTAGCGACACAGCCTAGCGACACAGCCTAGATACACAGCCTAGCGACACAGCCTAGATACACAGCCTAGATACACAGCCTAGCGACACAGCCTAGCGACACAGCCTAGATACACAGCCTAGCGACACAGCCTAGATACACAGCCTAGATACACAGCCTAGCGACACAGCCTAGCGACACAGCCTAGATACACAGCCTAGCGACACAGCCTAGCGACACAGCCTAGATACACAGCCTAGCGACACAGCCTAGATACACAGCCTAGATACACAGCCTAGCGACACAGCCTAGATACACAGCCTAGCGACACAGCCTAGCGACACAGCCTAGCGACACAGCCTAGCGACACAGCCTAGCGACACAGCCTAGATACACAGCCTAGCGACACAGCCTAGATACACAGCCTAGATACACAGCCTAGATACACAGCCTAGATACACAGCCTAGGTACACAGCCTAGCGACACAGCCTAGCGACACAGCCTAGGTACACAGCCTAGGTACACAGCCTAGGTACACAGCCTAGCGACACAGCCTAGATACACAGCCTAGCGACACAGCCTAGCGACACAGCCTAGGTACACAGCCTAGCGACACAGCCTAGATACACAGCCTAGATACACAGCCTAGCGACACAGCCTAGCGACACAGCCTAGATACACAGCCTAGCGACACAGCCTAGCGACACAGCCTAGATACACAGCCTAGCGACACAGCCTAGATACACAGCCTAGATACACAGCCTAGGTACACAGCCTAGCGACACAGCCTAGGTACACAGCCTAGGTACACAGCCTAGCGACACAGCCTAGCGACACAGCCTAGATACACAGCCTAGTGACACAGCCTAGCGACACAGCCTAGCGACACAGCCTAGATACACAGCCTAGGTACACAGCCTAGCGACACAGCCTAGCGACACAGCCTAGATACACAGCCTAGCGACACAGCCTAGCGACACAGCCTAGCGACACAGCCTAGATACACAGCCTAGCGACACAGCCTAGCGACACAGCCTAGGTACACAGCCTAGCGACACAGCCTAGCGACACAGCCTAGGTACACAGCCTAGCGACACAGCCTAGCGACACAGCCTAGATACACAGCCTAGCGACACAGCCTAGCGACACAGCCTAGCGACACAGCCTAGATACACAGCCTAGCGACACAGCCTAGCGACACAGCCTAGGTACACAGCCTAGCGACACAGCCTAGCGACACAGCCTAGATACACAGCCTAGCGACACAGCCTAGCGACACAGCCTAGGTACACAGCCTAGCGACACAGCCTAGCGACACAGCCTAGGTACACAGCCTAGATACACAGCCTAG
>NW_027620460.1:0-47033 GCF_964198595.1 Lampetra fluviatilis | reverse complement strand
ACCCACCCATCCACCCACTCACTCACTCACTCACTCACCCACCCACTCACTCACCCACCCACCCACCCACCCACCCACCCACCCACCCACTCACTCACTCACTCACCCACCCACTCACTCACTCACCCACCCACCCACTCACTCACTCACTCACTCACTCACTCACTCACTCACCCACTCAATCAATCAATCAATCACTTATTCACCCACTCACTCACTCACCCACTCACCCACTCAATCAATCAATCAATCACTTATTCACCCACTCACTCACTCACCCACTCAACCACTCAATCAATCAATCAATCACTTACTCACCCACTCACTCTCTCACTCACCCACTCACCCACTCACTCACCCATTCACCCACCCACTCACTCACTCACCCACTCACTCACCCACTCACTCACCCACTCACTCACTTAATCAATCAATCACTCACCCACCCACTCACCCACTCACTCACTCACCCACTCACCCACCCACTCACTCACCCACCCACTCACTCACCCACTCACTCACCCACTCACTCACTCACCCACCCACTCACCCACCCACTCACCCACTCACTCACTTACCCACCCACTCACTTACCCACTCACTCACTCACCCACCCACTTACCCACTCACTCACTCAATCACCCACTCAATCACCTACTCAATCAATCACTCACTCACCCACTCACTCACTCACTCACACACTCACACACCCACGCACCCACCCACCCACTCACCCACTCACTCACCCACTCACTCACCCACTCACTCACCCACCCACTCACCCACTCACTCACCCACGCACTCACTCACTCAATCACCCACTCAATCACCTACTCAATCAATCACTCACCCACTCACCCACTCACTCACAAGCCCACCCACCCATCCACTCACCCATCCACTCACCCACTCACCCATCCACTCACCCACCCACTCAATCACCCACTCAATCACCCACTCAATCACCCACTCAATCACCCACTCAATCACCCACTCACCCACCCACTCACCCACCCACCCACTCACCCACCCACTCACCCACCCACTCACCCACCCACCCACCCACCCACCCACTCACCCACCCACCCACCCACCCACTCACCCACCCACCCACTCACCCACCCACTCACCCACCCACTCACCCACCCACTCACCCACCCACCCACCCACCCACTCACCCACTCACTCACTCACTCACACACTCACACACCCACCCACCCACTCACTCACCCACCCACTGATTCAGTCACTCACCCACTCACTCACCCACCCACTCACTCACCCACCCACCCACTCACCCACCCACCCACCCACCCACTCACTCACCCACCCACCCACCCACCCACCCACTCACCCACCCACCCACTCACTCACTCACACACCCACTCACTCACCCACTCACTCACCCACTCGCTCGCTCACTCACCCACTCACTCACCCACTCGCTCGCTCACTCACCCACTCACTCACCCACTCAATCAATCACTCACCCAATTACCCACCCACTCACCCACCCACCCACTCACCCACCCACCCACTCACCCACCCACCCACCCACCCACTCACTCACCCACCCACCCACCCACTCACTCACTCACTCACTCACTCACTCACCCACCCACCCACCCACTCACGCACTCACCCACTCACTCACTCACTAACTCACTCACCCACCCACTCACCCACTCACCCACCCACCCACCCACTCACTCACTCACCCACCCACCCACTCACTCACCCACCCACTTACTCACTCACCCACTCACTCACTCACCCACTCACTCACTCACTCACTCACCCACTCACCCACTCACCCACTCACCCACCCACCCACTCACCCACCCAACCACTCACCCACCCACTCACCCACCAACTCACCCACTCACCCCACTCACCCACTCACCCACTCACTCACTCACTCACTCACCCACCCACCCACCCACCCACCCACCCACCCACCCACCCACCCACTCACCCACCCACTCACCCACCCACCCACCCACCCACTCACCCACCCACCCACCCACCCACTCACTCACTCACTCACCCACTCACTCACTCACCCACTCACTCACTCAATCACCCACTCAATCACCCACTCAATCACCTACTCAATCAATCACTCACTCACTCACTCACTCACTCACACACCCACCCACCCACTCACCCACTCACTCACCCACTCACCCACCCACTCACTCACCCACTCACTCACTCACCCACCCACTCACCCACTCACTCACCCACGCACTCACTCACTCAATCACCCACTCAATCACCTACTCAATCAATCACTCACCCACTCACCCACTCACTCACACGCCCACCCACCCATCCACTCCCCCATCCACTCACCCACTCACCCACCCACTCACCCACCCACTCAATCACCCACTCAATCACCCACTCAATCACCCACTCAATCACCCACTCAATCACCCACTCAATCACCCACTCAATCACCCACCCACTCACCCACCCACTCACCCACCCACTCACCCACCCACTCACCCACCCACCCACCCACCCACCCACTCACCCACTCACTCACTCACTCACACACTCACACACCCACCCACCCACTCACTCACCCACCCACTGATTCAGTCACTCACCCACTCACCCACCCACCCACTCACTCACCCACCCACCCACTCACCCACCCACCCACCCACTCACCCACCCACCCACCCACTCACTCACCCACCCACCCACCCACCCACTCACCCACCCACTCACTCACTCACACACCCACTCACTCACCCACTCACTCACCCACTCGCTCGCTCACTCACCCACTCACTCACCCACTCGCTCGCTCACTCACCCACTCACTCACCCACTCAATCAATCACTCACCCAATTACCCACCCACTCACCCACCCACCCACTCACCCACCCACCCACCCACCCACCCACCCACCCACTCACTCACTCACCCACCCACCCACTCACTCACTCACTCACCCACCCACCCACTCACGCACTCACCCACTCACTCACTCACTAACTCACTCACCCACCCACTCACCCACTCACCCACCCACCCACTCACTCACTCACTCACCCACCCACCCACTCACTCACCCACCCACTTACTCACTCACCCACTCACTCACTCACTCACTCACTCACCCACTCACCCACTCACCCACTCACCCACTCACCCACCCACCCACCCAACCACTCACCCACCCACTCACCCACCAACTCACTCACCCACCCACTCACCCACTCACCCACTCACTCACTCACTCACTCACTCACTCACCCACCCACCCACCCACCCACCCACCCACTCACCCACCCACCCACCCACCCACTCACCCACCCACCCACCCACCCACCCACTCACTCACTCACTCACCCACTCACTCACTCACCCACTCACTCACTCAATCACCCACTCAATCACCCACTCAATCACCTACTCAATCAATCACTCACTCACTCACTCACTCACTCACTCACTCACTCACACACCCACCCACCCACTCACCCACTCACTCACCCACTCACTCACCCACTCACTCACCCACTCACTCACTCACTCACCCACCCACTCACCCACTCACTCACCCACGCACTCACTCACTCAATCATCCACTCAATCACCTACTCAATCAATCACTCACCCACTCACCCACTCACTCACACGCCCACCCACCCATCCACTCCCCCATCCACTCACCCACTCACCCACCCACTCACCCACCCACTCAATCACCCACTCAATCACCCACTCAATCACCCACTCAATCACCCACTCACCCACCCACTCACCCACCCACTCACCCACCCACTCACCCACCCACTCACCCACCCACTCACCCACCCACTCACCCACCCACCCACTCACCCACCCACCCACTCACCCACCCACCCACTGACCCACCCACCCACTCACCCACCCACCCACTCACCCACCCACCCACCCACCCACTCACCCACCCACCCACTCACCCACCCACCCACTCACCCACCCACCCACTCACCCACCCACCCACCCACTCACCCACCCACCCACCCACTCACCCACCCACCCACCCACTCACCCACCCACCCACTCACCCACCCACCCACCCACCCACTCACTCACTCACTCACTCACTCACTCACCCACCCACTCACTCACCCACTCACTCACTCACCCACTCACTTACCCACCCACTCACTTACCCACTCACTCACTCACCCACCCACTTACCCACTCACTCACTCAATCACCCACTCAATCACCTACTCAATCAATCACTCACTCACCCACTCACTCACTCACTCACACACTCACACACCCACGCACCCACCCACCCACTCACCCACTCACTCACCCACTCACTCACCCACTCACTCACTCACTCACTCACTCACCCACCCACTCACCCACTCACTCACCCACGCACTCACTCAATCACCCACTCAATCACCTACTCAATCAATCACTCACCCACTCACCCACTCACACGCCCACCCACCCATCCACTCACCCATCCACTCACCCACTCACCCATCCACTCACCCACCCACTCAATCACCCACTCAATCACCCACTCAATCACCCACTCACTCACCCACTCACCCACCCACTCACCCACCCACTCACCCACCCACTCACCCACCCACCCACCCACTCACCCACCCACCCACTCACCCACCCACCCACCCACCCACTCACCCACCCACTCACCCACCCACCCACCCACTCACCCACCCACCCACTCACCCACCCACCCACCCACTCACCCACCCACTCACCCACCCACCCACTCACCCACCCACCCACCCACTCACCCACTCACTCACTCACACACTCACACACCCACCCACCCACTCACTCACCCACCCACTGATTCAGTCACTCACCCACTCACTCACCCACCCACCCACCCACTCACTCACTCACACACCCACTCACTCACCCACTCACTCACCCACTCGATCGCTCACTCACCCACTCACTCACCCACTCGCTCGCTCACTCACCCACTCACTCACCCACTCAATCAATCACTCACCCAATTACCCACCCACTCACCCACCCACCCACTCACCCACCCACCCACCCACCCACCCACTCACTCACTCACTCACTCACCCACCCACCCACCCACTCACTCACTCACCCACCCACCCACCCACCCACCCACTCACGCACTCACCCACTCACTCACTCACTAACTCACTCACCCACCCACTCACCCACTCACCCACCCACCCACTCACTCACCCACCCACCCACTCACTCACTCACTCACTCACTCACCCACCCACTTACTCACTCACCCACTCACTCACCCACTCACTCACTCACCCACTCACTCACTCACTCACCCACTCACCCACTCACCCACCCACCCACTCACCCACCCAACCACTCACCCACCCAACCACTCACCCACCCACTCACTCACCCACCCACTCACTCACTCACTCACTCACTCACTCACTCACTCACTCACCCACCCACTCACTCACTCACTCACTCACCCACTCACCCACCCACCCACCCACTCACCCACTCACCCACCCACCCACCCACTCACCCACCCACCCACCCACTCACCCACCCACCCACCCACCCACCCACTCACCCACCCACCCACCCACTCACCCACCCACTCACCCACCCACCCACCCACCCACTCACCCACCCACTCACTCACTCACTCACCCACTCACTCACTCACCCACTCACTCACTCAATCACCCACTCAATCACCCACTCAATCACCTACTCAATCAATCACTCACTCACTCACTCACTCATTCACTCACTCACTCACTCACTCACACACCCACCCACCCACTCACCCACTCACTCACCCACTTACTCACCCACTCACTCACTCACTCACTCACCCACCCACTCACCCACTCACTCACCCACGCACTCACTCAATCACCCACTCAATCACCTACTCAATCAATCACTCACCCTCTCACCCACTCACTCACACGCCCACCCACCCATCCACTCACCCATCCACTCACCCACTCACCCACCCACTCACCCACCCACTCAATCACCCACTCAATCACCCACTCAATCACCCACTCAATCACCCACTCAATCACCCACTCAATCACCCACCCACTCACCCACCCACTCACCCACCCACTCACCCACCCACCCACTCACCCACCCACACACTCACCCACCCACTCACCCACCCACCCACCTACCCACCCACTCACCCACCCACTCACCCACCCACTCACCCCACCCACCCACCCACCCACCCACCCACTCACCCACCCACCCCACTCACCCACCCACCCACTCACCCACCCACCCACCCACCCACCCACTCACTCACCCACCCACCCACTCACCCACCCACCCACCCACTCACTCACTCACTCACCCACTCACTCACCCACTCACTCACTCACTCACTCACCCACCCACTCACCCACTCAATCACCCACTCAATCACCTACTCAATCAATCACTTACCCACCCACCCACCCACTCACCCACTCACCCACCCACTCACCCACCCACTCACTCACCCACGCACTCACTCACTCACCCACTCACTCACTCACTCACTCACTCACCCACTCACTCACTCACCCACCGAACCACCCACCCAACCACTCACCCAACCACTCACCCACTCACTCACCCACTCACTCACCCACTCACTCACTCACCCACTCAATCAATCAATCAATCACTTATTCACCCACTCACTCACTCACTCACTCACCCACTCAATCAATCAATCACTTACTCACCCACTCACTCTCTCACTCACCCACTCACCCACTCACCCACTCACTCACCCATTCACCCACCCACTCACTCACTCACTCACTCACCCACTCACTCACCCACTCACTCACTTAATCAATCAATCACTCACCCACCCACTCACCCACTCACTCACTCACCCACTCACTCACCCACTCACTCACCCACTCACTCACCCACTCACTCACCCACCCACTCACTCACTCACTCACTCACTCACTCACTCACTCACTCACTCACCCACCCACTCACCCACCCACTCACCCACTCACTCACTCACTCACTTACCCACTCACTCACTCACCCACCCACTCACCCACCCACTCACCCACTCACTTACCCACCCACTCACTTACCCACTCACTCACTCACCCACCCACTCACTCACCCACCCACTCACCCACTCACTCACCCACTCACTCACCCACTCACTCACCCACTCACTCACCCACTCACTCACCCACTCAATCACCCACCCACTCACTCACTCACTCACCCACCCACCCACCCACTAGCACTACACTTACACACACTCACTCACCCACTCACTCACTCACTCACCCACTCACTCACTCACTCACCCACTCACCCACTCAATCAATCAATCAATCACTTATTCACCCACTCACTCACCCACTCACTCACTCACCCACTCACCCACTCAATCAATCAATCACTTATTCACCCACTCACTCACTCACACCCACTCACCCACTCAATCAATCAATCAATCACTTACTCACCCACTCACTCTCTCACTCACCCACTCACCCATTCACCCACCCACTCACTCACTCACCCACTCACACACCCACTCACTCACCCACTCACTCACTTAATCAATCAATCACTCACCCACCCACTCACCCACTCACTCACTCACCCACTCACTCACCCACTCACTCACCCAGCCACTCACTCACCCACTCACTCACCCACCCACTCACCCACCCACTCACCCACTCACTCACTCACCCACTCACTTACCCACCCACTCACTCACCCACCCACTCACTCACCCACCCACTCACTCACTCACTCACCCACTCACTCACCCACTCATTCACCCAGTCACCCAATTACCCACCCACTCACCCAATTACCCACCCACTCACCCAATTACCCACCCACTCACCCACCCACCCACTCACCCACCCACCCACTCACTCACCCACCCACTCACCCACCCACTCACCCACTCACTCACTCACCCACTCACTTACCCACCCACTCACTCACCCACCCACTCACTCACTCACCCACCCACCCACTCACTCACTCACTCACCCACTCACTCACTCACTCACCCACCCACCCACCCACCCACTCACTCACTCACCCACTCACTCACTCACTCACTCACCCACTCACTCACCCACTCACTCACCCACTCAATCACCCACTCAATCACCTACTCAATCAATCACTCACCCACTCACCCACTCACTCACACGCCCACCCACCCATCCACTCACCCATCCACTCACCCACTCACCCATCCACTCACCCACCCACTCAATCACCCACTCAATCACCCACTCAATCACCCACTCAATCACCCACTCAATCACCCACTCAATCACCCACTCAATCACCCACTCACCCACCCACTCACCCACCCACTCACCCACCCACCCACTCACCCACCCACCCACCCACCCACTCACCCACCCACCCACTCACCCACCCACTCACCCACCCACTCACCCACCCACTCACCCACCCACTCATCCACCCACCCACCCACTCACCCACTCACTCACTCACTCACACACTCACACACCCACCCACCCACTCACTCACCCACCCACTGATTCAGTCACTCACCCACCCACCCACCCACTCACTCACCCACTCACTCACTCACCCACTCACCCACTCACCCACTCACCCACTCACCCACCCACCCACTCACCCACCCAACCACTCACCCACCCACTCACCCACCAACTCACCCACCCACCCACCCACCCACCCACTCACTCACTCACTCACCCACTCACTCACTCACCCACTCACTCACTCAATCACCCACTCAATCACCCACTCAATCACCTACTCAATCAATCACTCACTCACTCACTCACTCACTCACACACCCCACCCACCCACTCACCCACTCACTCACCCACTCACCCACCCACTCACTCACCCACTCACTCACTCACCCACCCACTCACCCACTCACTCACCCACGCACTCACTCACTCAATCACCCACTCAATCACCTACTCAATCAATCACTCACCCACTCACCCACTCACTCACACGCCCACCCACCCATCCACTCCCCCATCCACTCACCCACTCACCCACCCACTCACCCACCCACTCAATCACCCACTCAATCACCCACTCAATCACCCACTCAATCACCCACTCAATCACCCACTCAATCACCCACCCACTCACCCACCCACTCACCCACCCACTCACCCACCCACTCACCCACCCACCCACCCACTCACCCACTCACTCACTCACTCACACACTCACACACCCACCCACCCACTCACTCACCCACCCACTGATTCAGTCACTCACCCACTCACCCACCCACCCACTCACTCACCCACCCACCCACTCACCCACCCACCCACCCACTCACCCACCCACCCACCCACTCACTCACCCACCCACCCACCCACCCACCCACTCACCCACCCACTCACTCACTCACACACCCACTCACTCACCCACTCACTCACCCACTCGCTCGCTCACTCACCCACTCACTCACCCACTCGCTCGCTCACTCACCCACTCACTCACCCACTCAATCAATCACTCACCCAATTACCCACCCACTCACCCACCCACCCACTCACCCACCCACCCACCCACCCACCCACCCACTCACTCACTCACCCACCCACCCACTCACTCACTCACTCACTCACCCACCCACCCACTCACGCACTCACCCACTCACTCACTCACTAACTCACTCACCCACCCACTCACCCACTCACCCACCCACCCACTCACTCACTCACTCACCCACCCACCCACTCACTCACCCACCCACTTACTCACTCACCCACTCACTCACTCACTCACTCACTCACTCACCCACTCACCCACTCACCCACTCACCCACCCACCCACTCACCCACCCAACCACTCACCCACCCACTCACCCACCAACTCACTCACCCACCCACTCACCCACTCACCCACTCACTCACTCACTCACTCACTCACTCACCCACCCACCCACCCACCCACCCACCCACCCACCCACCCACCCACTCACCCACCCACCCACCCACCCACCCACTCACCCACCCACCCACCCACCCACTCACTCACTCACTCACCCACTCACTCACTCACCCACTCACTCACTCAATCACCCACTCAATCACCCACTCAATCACCTACTCAATCACTCACTCACTCACTCACTCACTCACTCACTCACTCACTCACTCACACACCCACCCACCCACTCACCCACTCACTCACCCACTCACTCACCCACTCACTCACCCACTCACTCACTCACTCACCCACCCACTCACCCACTCACTCACCCACGCACTCACTCACTCAATCATCCACTCAATCACCTACTCAATCAATCACTCACCCACTCACCCACTCACTCACACGCCCACCCACCCATCCACTCCCCCATCCACTCACCCACTCACCCACCCACTCACCCACCCACTCAATCACC
The DNA here is from genome assembly GCF_964198595.1 of Lampetra fluviatilis. NCBI lineage: Eukaryota > Metazoa > Chordata > Hyperoartia > Petromyzontiformes > Petromyzontidae > Lampetra > Lampetra fluviatilis. Next base: position 36,591 of record NW_027620460.1, on the reverse strand, counting down.
CACTCAATCACCCACTCAATCACCCACTCAATCACCCACTCACCCACCCACTCACCCACCCACTCACCCACCCACTCACCCACCCACTCACCCACCCACTCACCCACCCACTCACCCACCCACCCACTCACCCACCCACCCACTGACCCACCCACCCACTCACCCACCCACCCACCCACCCACTCACCCACCCACCCACTCACCCACCCACCCACCCACTCACCCACCCACCCACTCACCCACCCACCCACTCACCCACCCACCCACCCACTCACCCACCCACCCACCCACTCACCCACCCACCCACCCACTCACCCACCCACCCACCCACTCACCCACCCACCCACCCACCCACTCACTCACTCACTCACTCACTCACTCACCCACCCACTCACTCACCCACTCACTCACTCACCCACTCACTTACCCACCCACTCACTTACCCACTCACTCACTCACCCACCCACTTACCCACTCACTCACTCAATCACCCACTCAATCACCTACTCAATCAATCACTCACTCACCCACTCACTCACTCACTCACACACTCACACACCCACGCACCCACCCACCCACTCACCCACTCACTCACCCACTCACTCACCCACTCACTCACTCACTCACTCACTCACCCACCCACTCACCCACTCACTCACCCACGCACTCACTCAATCACCCACTCAATCACCTACTCAATCAATCACTCACCCACTCACCCACTCACTCACACGCCCACCCACCCATCCACTCACCCATCCACTCACCCACTCACCCATCCACTCACCCACCCACTCAATCACCCACTCAATCACCCACTCAATCACCCACTCACTCACCCACTCACCCACCCACTCACCCACCCACTCACCCACCCACTCACCCACCCACCCACTCACCCACCCACCCACTCACCCACCCACCCACCCACTCACCCACCCACTCACCCACCCACCCACTCACCCACCCACCCACTCACCCACCCACCCACCCACTCACCCACCCACTCACCCACCCACCCACTCACCCACCCACCCACCCACTCACCCACTCACTCACTCACACACTCACACACCCACCCACCCACTCACTCACCCACCCACTGATTCAGTCACTCACCCACTCACTCACCCACCCACCCACCCACTCACTCACTCACTCACCCACTCACTCACCCACTCGATCGCTCACTCACCCACTCACTCACCCACTCGCTCGCTCACTCACCCACTCACTCACCCACTCAATCAATCACTCACCCAATTACCCACCCACTCACCCACCCACCCACTCACCCACCCACCCACCCACCCACCCACTCACTCACTCACTCACTCACCCACCCACCCACCCACTCACTCACTCACCCACCCACCCACCCACCCACTCACGCACTCACCCACTCACTCACTCACTAACTCACTCACCCACCCACTCACCCACTCACCCACCCACCCACTCACTCACCCACCCACCCACTCACTCACTCACTCACTCACCCACCCACTTATCCACTCACCCACTCACTCACCCACTCACTCACTCACCCACTCACTCACTCACTCACCCACTCACCCACTCACCCACCCACCCACTCACCCACCCACCCACTCACCCACCCAACCACTCACCCACCCAACCACTCACCCACCCACTCACTCACCCACCCACTCACTCACTCACTCACTCACTCACTCACTCACTCACCCACCCACTCACTCACTCACTCACTCACTCACCCACTCACCCACCCACCCACCCACTCACCCACTCACCCACCCACCCACCCACTCACCCACCCACCCACCCACTCACCCACCCACCCACCCACTCACCCACCCACCCACCCACCCACCCACTCACCCACCCACCCACCCACTCACCCACCCACTCACCCACCCACCCACCCACTCACCCACCCACTCACTCACTCACTCACCCACTCACTCACTCACCCACTCACTCACTCAATCACCCACTCAATCACCCACTCAATCACCTACTCAATCAATCACTCACTCACTCACTCACTCATTCACTCACTCACTCACTCACACACCCACCCACCCACTCACCCACTCACTCACCCACTTACTCACCCACTCACTCACTCACTCACCCACCCACTCACCCACTCACTCACCCACGCACTCACTCAATCACCCACTCAATCACCTACTCAATCAATCACTCACCCTCTCACCCACTCACTCACACGCCCACCCACCCATCCACTCACCCATCCACTCACCCACTCACCCACCCACTCACCCACCCACTCAATCACCCACTCAATCACCCACTCAATCACCCACTCAATCACCCACTCAATCACCCACTCAATCACCCACCCACTCACCCACACACTCACCCACCCACTCACCCACCCACCCACTCACCCACCCACCCACTCACCCACCCACTCACCCACCCACCCACCTACCCACCCACTCACCCACCCACTCACCCACCCACCCACCCACTCACCCACCCACCCACTCACCCACCCACCCACCCACCCACTCACTCACCCACCCACCCACTCACCCACCCACCCACCCACTCACTCACTCACTCACTCACCCACTCACTCACCCACTCACTCACTCACTCACTCACTCACCCACCCACTCACCCACTCAATCACCCACTCAATCACCTACTCAATCAATCACTTACCCACCCACCCACCCACTCACCCACTCACCCACCCACTCACCCACCCACTCACTCACCCACGCACTCACTCACTCACCCACTCACTCACTCACTCACCCACTCACTCACTCACCCACCGAACCACCCACCCAACCACTCACCCAACCACTCACCCACTCACTCACCCACTCACTCACCCACTCACTCACTCACCCACTCAATCAATCAATCAATCACTTATTCACCACTCACTCACTCACTCACTCACTCACCCACTCAATCAATCAATCACTTACTCACCCACTCACTCTCTCACTCACCCACTCACCCACTCACCCACTCACTCACCCATTCACCCACCCACTCACTCACTCACTCACTCACCCACTCACTCACCCACTCACTCACTTAATCAATCAATCACTCACCCACCCACTCACCCACTCACTCACTCACCCACTCACTCACCCACTCACTCACCCACTCACTCACCCACTCACTCACCCACCCACTCACTCACTCACTCACTCACTCACTCACCCACCCACTCACCCACCCACTCACCCACTCACTCACTCACTCACTTACCCACTCACTCACTCACCCACCCACTCACCCACCCACTCACCCACTCACTTACCCACCCACTCACTTACCCACTCACTCACTCACCCACCCACTCACTCACCCACCCACTCACCCACTCACTCACCCACTCACTCACCCACTCACTCACCCACTCAATCACCCACCCACTCACTCACTCACTCACTCACCCACCCACCCACCCACTCACTCACCCACTCACTCACTCACTCACCCACTCACTCACTCACTCACCCACTCACCCACTCAATCAATCAATCAATCACTTATTCACCCACTCACTCACCCACTCACTCACTCACCCACTCACCCACTCAATCAATCAATCACTTATTCACCCACTCACTCACTCACCCACTCACCCACTCAATCAATCAATCAATCACTTACTCACCCACTCACTCTCTCACTCACCCACTCACCCATTCACCCACCCACTCACCCACTCAATCAATCACTCAATCAATCAATCACCCACCCACCCACCCACTCACTCACCCACTCACCCACCCACTCACTCACCCACTCACTCACCCACCCACTCACTCACCCACTCACCCACTTACCCACTCACTCATCCACTCACCCACTCACTCACCATCCCACTCACTCACCCACTCACTCACCCACTCACTCAGCCACTCACTCAACCACTCACTCACCCACTCACTCACTCAATCAATCACTCACCCACTCACCCACCCACCCACTCACTCACTCACTCACCCACCCACCCACCCACTAACTCACTCACCCACCCACTCACTCACCCACTCACTCACTCACCCACTCACTCACCCACCCACCCACTCACCCACTCTCTCACCCACTCACTCACTCACTCAATCACTCACCCACTCACCCACCCACCCACTCACCCACCCACCCACTCACTCACTCAGCCACTCACTCACCCATCCACTCACTCACTCACTCACTCACCCACCCACCCAATCACCCACCACCCACTCACTCACTCACTCACCCACCAACCCACCCACCCACCCACTCACTCACCCACTCACCCACTTACCCACTCACTCACCCACTCACTTAGCCACTCACTCAGCCACTCACTCAACCACTCACTCACCCACTCACTCACTCACTCAATCAATCACTCACCCACTCACCCACCCACTCACTCACCCACCCACCCACCCACCAACTCACTCACTCACACACCCACTCACTCACTCACTCACCCACTCACTCACTCACTCACTCACTCACCCAATCACTCACTCACTCACCCACCCACCCACCAACTCACCCACCCACTCACTCACCCACCCACCCACCCACTCACCCACCCACCCACTCACCCACCCACTCACTCACTCACCCAGTCACTCACCCACCCACTCACTCACCCACCCACTCAATCAATCACTCAATCAATCAATCAATCACTCACCCACTCACTCACTCACTCACCCACCCACCCACTCACCCACCCACTCACTCACCCACTCACCCACCCACTCACTCACCCACTCACCCACCCACTCACTCAACCACTCACTCACCCACTCACTCACCCACTTACCCACTCACTCACCCACTCACTCACCAACCGACTCACTCACCCACTCACTCAGCCACTCACTCAGCCACTCACTCAGCCACTCACTCAACCATTCACTCACCCACTCAATCACTCACCCACTCACCCACCCACTCACCCACCCACCCACCCACTCACCCACCCACCCACCCACTCACTCACCCACCCACCCACCCACCCACTCACCCACCCACCCACCCACTCACTCACTCACTCACTCACTCACCCAGCCACTCACTCACTCACTCACTCACTCACCCAGCCACTCACTCACTCACTCACCCACTCACTCACTCACTCACCCACCCACCCAATCACCCACCACCCACTCACTCACTCACTCACCCACCAACCCACCCACCCAACCACCCACTCACTCACCCACTCACTCACCCACTCACTCACCCACTCACTCACCAACTTACCCACTCACTCACCCACTCACTCACCCACTCACTTAGCCACTCACTCACCCACTCACTCAATCAATCACTCACCCACTCACCCACCCACTCACTCACCCACCCACCCACCCACCAACTCACTCACCCACTCACTCACTCACCCACTCACTCACTCACCCACTCACTCACTCACCCACTCACTCACTCACCCACTCACTCACTCACCCACCCACCCACCCACCCAATCACCCACCACCCACTCACTCACTCACTCACTCACCCACCAACCCACCCACCCACCCACCACCCACTCACTCACCCACTCACCCACCCACTCACTCACCCACTCACTCACCCACTTACCCACTCACTCACCCACTCACTCACCAACCCACTCACTCACCCACTCACTTAGCCACTCACTCAGCCACTCACTCACCCACTCACTCAACCACTCACTCACCCACTCACTCACTCAATCAATCACTCACCCACTCACCCACTCACTCACCCACCCACCCACCCACCAACTCACTCACTCACCCACCCACCCACCCACCAACTCACTCACCCACCCACTCACCCACTCATTCACCCACTCACTCACTCACCCACTCACCCACTCACTCACTCACTCACTCACTCACTCACTCACTCACTCACTCACTCACTCACTCACACACCCAATCACTCACCCACCCACCCACCAACTCACCCACCCACTCACTCACCCACCCACCCACCCACTCACCCACCCACTCACTCACCCACTCACTCACCCACTTACCCACTCACTCACCCACTCACTCACCCACTCACTCACCAACCCACTCACTCACCCACTCACTCAGCCACTCACTCAGCCACTCACTCACCCACTCACTCACTCAATCAATCACTCACCCACTCACCCACCCACTCACTCACCCACCCACCCACCCACCAACTCACCCACCCACTCACTCACTCACCCACCCACCCACCCACTCACCCACCCACCCACTCACTCACTCACTCACCCACCAACCCACCCACCCAACCACCCACTCACTCACCCACTCACTCACCCACTCACTCACCCACTCACTCACCAACTTACCCACTCACTCACCCACTCACTCACCCACTCACTTAGCCACTCACTCACCCACTCACTCAACCACTCACTCACTCAATCAATCACTCACCCACTCACCCACCCACTCACTCACCCACCCACCCACCAACTCACTCACCCACTCACTCACTCACCCACTCACTCACTCACCCACTCACTCACCCACTCACTCACTCACTCACCCACCCACCCACCCACCCACCCAATCACCCACCACCCACTCACTCACTCACTCACCCACCAACCCACCCACCCACCCAACCACCCACCCACCCACTCACTCACCCACTCACCCACCCACTCACTCACCCACTCACTCACCCACTTACCCACTCACTCACCCACTCACTCACCAACCCACTCACTCACCCACTCACTTAGCCACTCACTCAGCCACTCACTCACCCACTCACTCAACCACTCACTCACCCACTCACTCACTCAATCAATCACTCACCCACTCACCCACTCACTCACCCACCCACCCACCAACTCACTCACTCACCCACCCACCAACTCACTCACTCACCCACCCACCCACCCACCAACTCACTCACCCACCCACTCACCCACTCATTCACCCACTCACTCACCCACTCACTCACTCACTCACACACCCAATCACTCACCCACCCACCCACCAACTCACCCACCCACTCACTCACCCACCCACCCACCCACTCACCCACCCACTCACTCACCCACTCACTCACCCACTTACCCACTCACTCACCCACTCACTCACCCACTCACTCACCAACCCACTCACTCACCCACTCACTCAGCCACTCACTCAGCCACTCACTCAGCCACTCACTCACCCACTCACTCACTCAATCAATCACTCACCCACTCACCCACCCACTCACTCACCCACCCACCCACCCACTAACTCACTCACCCACCCACTCACCCACTCACTCACCCACTCACCCACTCACCCACTCACTCACCCACTCACCCACTCACTCACTCACTCACCCACTCACTCACTCACTCACCCACTCACTCACTCACCCACTCACTCACCCACCCACCCACCCACCCACCCACTCACCCACCCACCCACTCACTCACCCACCCACCCACTCACCCACTCTCTCACCCACTCACCCACTCACTCACCCACCCACTCACTCACTCACCTCACCCACTCACCCACCCACTCACCCACCCACTCACTCACCCACCCACCCACTCACTCACTCACCCAGCCACTCACTCACTCACTCACCCACCCACCCACCCAATCACCCACCCAATCACCCACCCACCCACCCACCCACTCACCCACCCACTCACTCACCCACTCACTCACCCACTTACCCACTCACTCATCCACTCACCCACTCACTCACCAACCCACTCACTCACTCACTCAGCCACTCACTCAGCCACTCACTCAACCACTCACTCACCCACTCACTCACTCACTCAATCACTCACCCACTCACCCACCCACTCACTCACTCACCCACCTACCCACCCACCCACCCACCCACTAACTCACTCACCCACCCACTCACTCACCCACTCACTCACCCACCCACCCACTCACCCACTCTCTCACCCACTCACTCACTCACTCAATCACTCACCCACTCACCCACCCACCCACCCACTCACCCACCCACCCACTCACCCACTCACTCACTCAGCCACTCACTCACTCAATCACCCATCCACTCACTCACTCACTCACCCACCCACCCACCCACCCACCCACCCAATCACCCACCACCCACTCACTCACTCACTCACCCACCAACCCACCCACCCACCCACCCACCCACTCACTCACCCACTCACCCACTTACCCACTCACTCACCCACTCACTTAGCCACTCACTCAGCCACTCACTCAACCACTCACTCACCCACTCACTCACTCAATCAATCACTCACCCACTCACCCACCCACTCACTCACCCACCCACCCACCAACTCACTCACTCACCCACCCACTCACTCACTCACTCACCCACTCACTCACTCACCCAATCACTCACTCACTCACCCACCCACCCACCAACTCACCCACCCACTCACTCACCCACCCACCCACCCACTCACCCACCCACCCACTCACCCACCCACTCACTCACTCACTCACCCAGTCACTCACCCACCCACTCACTCACCCACCCACTCAATCAATCACTCAATCAATCAATCAATCACTCACCCACTCACTCACTCACTCACTCACCCACCCACCCACCCACCAACTCACCCACCCACTCACTCACCCACCCACCCACCCACCCACTCACCCACCCACTCACCCACCTACTCACTCACCCACTCACCCACCCACTCACTCAACCACTCACTCACCCACTCACTCACCCACTTACCCACTCACTCACCCACTCACTCACCAACCGAATCACTCACCCACTCACTCAGCCACTCACTCAGCCACTCACTCAGCCACTCACTCAGCCACTCACTCAGCCACTCACTCAGCCACTCACTCAACCATTCACTCACCCACTCACTCACTCACTCAATCACTCACCCACTCACCCACCCACCCACTCACCCACCCACTCACTCACTCACCCACCCACTCACTCACCCACCCACTCACTCACCCACCCACTCACTCACCCACCCACCCACCCACCCACCCACTCACTCACTCACCCAGCCACTCACTCACTCACTCACCCACTCACTCACTCACCCACTCACTCATTCACTCACTCACTCACTCACCCACCCACCCACCCAATCACCCACCACCCACTCACTCACCCACTCACTCACCCACTAACTCACCCACTCACTCACCCACTTACCCACTCACTCACCCACTCACTCACCCACTCACTCAGCCACTCACTCACCCACTCACTCAACCACTCACTCACTCAATCAATCACTCACCCACTCACCCACCCACTCACTCACCCACCCACCCACCCACCAACTCACTCACCCACCCACCACCCACTCACTCACTCACTCACTCACCCACCAACCCACCCACCCACCCACCCACTCACTCACCCACTCACCCACTTACCCACTCACTCACCCACTCACTTAGCCACTCACTCAGCCACTCACTCAACCACTCACTCACCCACTCACTCACTCAATCAATCACTCACCCACTCACCCACCCACTCACTCACCCACCCACCCACCCACCAACTCACTCACTCACCCACCCACTCACTCACTCACCCACTCACTCACTCACTCACCCAATCACTCACTCACTCACCCACCCACCCACCAACTCACCCACCCACTCACTCACCCACCCACCCACCCACTCACCCACCGACCCACCCACTCACCCACCCACTCACTCACTCACCCACCCACTCACTCACCCACCCACTCAATCAATCAATCACTCAATCAATCAATCACTCAATCAATCAATCAATCACTCACCCACTCACTCACTCACTCACTCACCCACCCACCCACCCACCAACTCACCCACCCACTCACTCACCCACCCACCCACCCACTTACCCACCCACCCACCCACTCACCCACCCACCCACTCACTCACCCACTCACCCACCCACTCACTCAACCACTCACTCACCCACTCACTCACCCACTTACCCACTCACTCACCCACTCACTCACCAACCGACTCACTCACCCACTCACTCAGCCACTCACTCAGCCACTCACTCAGCCACTCACTCAACCATTCACTCACCCACTCACTCACTCACTCACTCAATCACTCACCCACTCACCCACCCACCCACTCACTCACCCACCCACCCACTCACTCACTCACCCAGCCACTCACTCACTCACTCACCCACTCACTCATTCACTCACTCACTCACTCACCCACCCACCCACCCAATCACCCACCACCCACTCACTCACTCACTCACCCACCAACCCACCCACCCAACCACCTACTCACTCACCCACTCACTCACCCACTCACTCACCCACTCACTCACCCACTTACCCACTCACTCACCCACTCACTCACCCACTCACTTAGCCACTCACTCACCCACTCACTCAACCACTCACTCACTCAATCAATCACTCACCCACTCACCCACCCACTCACTCACCCACCCACCCACCAACTCACTCACCCACCCACTCACCCACTCATTCACCCACTCACTCACTCACTCACCCACTCACTCACTCACTCACTCACTCACTCACTCACTCACTCACCCACCCACCCACCCACCCACCCACCCACCCAATCACCCACCACCCACTCACTCACTCACTCACCCACCAACCCACCCACCCACCCACCCACCCACCCACCCACTCACTCACCCACTCACCCACCCACTCACTCACCCACTCACTCACCCACTTACCCACTCACTCACCCACTCACTCACCAACCCACTCACTCACCCACTCACTTAGCCACTCACTCAGCCACTCACTCACCCACTCACTCAACCACTCACTCACCCACTCACTCACTCAATCAATCACTCACCCACTCACCCACTCACTCACCCACCCACCCACCCACCAACTCACTCACCCACCCACTCACCCACTCATTCACCCACTCACTCACTCACCCACTCACTCACTCACTCACACACCCAATCACTCACCCACCCACCCACCAACTCACCCACCCACTCACTCACCCACCCACCCACCCACTCACCCACCCACCCACTCACCCACCCACTCACTCACTCACTCACCCAGTCACTCACCCACCCACTCACTCACCCACTCACCCACTCAATCAATCACTCAATCAATCAATCACTCACCCACCCACCCACCCACCCACCCACCCACTCACTCACCCACTCACCCACCCACTCACTCACCCACTCACCCACCCACTCACTCACCCACTCACTCACCCACTCACTCACCCACTCACTCACCAACCCACTCACTCACCCACTCACTCAGCCACTCACTCAGCCACTCACTCAACCACTCACTCACCCACTCACTCACTCAATCAATCACTCACCCACTCACCCACCCACTCACTCACCCACCCACCCACCCACTAACTCACTCACCCACCCACTCACCCACTCACTCACCCACTCACCCACTCACTCACTCACTCACCCACTCACTCACTCACCCACTCACCCACTCACTCACCCACTCACCCACCCACCCACCCACCCACTCACTCACTCACTCACTAACTCACCCACCCACCCACCCACCCACCCACCCACCCACTCACTCACCCACCCACCCACTCACCCACTCACCCACTCACTCACTTACTCACCTCAATCACTCACCCACTCACCCACCCACTCACTCACCCACCCACCCACTCACTCACTCACCCAGCCACTCACTCACTCACTCACCCACCCACCCACCCACCCAATCACCCACCCAATCACCCACCCACCCACCCACTCACTCACCCACTCACCCACCCACCCACTCACTCACCCACTCACTCACCCACTCACTCACCCACTTACCCACTCACTCACCCACTCACTCACCCACTCACTCACCAACCCACACACTCACCCACTCACTCACACACCCAATCACTCACTCACTCACCCACCCACCCACCAACTCACCCACCCACTCACTCACCCACCCACCCACTCACCCACCCACCCACCCACCCACCCACTCACTCACTCACCCAGTCACTCACCCACCCACTCACTCACCCACTCACCCACTCAATCAATCACTCAATCAATCAATCACTCACCCACTCACTCACTCACCCACCCACCCACCCACTCACCCACCCACTCACTCACCCACTCACCCACCCACTCACTCACCCACTCACTCACCCACTTACCCACTCACACCCACTCACTCACCCACTCACTCACCAACCCACTCACTCACCCACTCACTCAACCACTCACTCACCCACTCACTCACTCACTCAATCAATCACTCACCCACTCACCCACCCACCCACCCACCCACCCACCCACTCACTCACCCACTCACCCACCCACTCACTCACCCACTCACCCACTTACCCACTCACTCACCCACTCACTCACCCACTCACTTAGCCACTCACTCAGCCACTCACTCAGCCACTCACTCACCCACTCACTCAACCACTCACTCACCCCACTCACTCACTCAATCAATCACTCACCCACTCACCCACCCACTCACTCACCCACCCACCCACCCACCAACTCACTCACCCACCCACTCACCCACTCATTCACCCACTCACTAACTCACTCACCCACTCACTCACTCACTCACCCACTCACTCACTCACCCACCCACCCACCAACTCACCCACCCACTCACTCACCCACCCACCCACTCACCCACCCACCCACTCACCCACCCACTCACTCACTCACCCAGTCACTCACCCACCCACTCACTCACCCACTCACCCACTCAATCAATCACTCAATCAATCAATCACTCACCCACTCACTCACTCACTCACCCACCCACCCACCCACCAACTCACCCACCCACTCACTCACCCACCCACCCACCCACTCACCCAACCACCCACTCACCCACCCACTCACTCACTCACTCACTCACCCAGTCACTCACCCACCCACTCACTCACCCACTCACCCACTCAATCAATCACTCAATCAATCAATCACTCACCCACCCACCCACCCACCCACCCACTCACTCACCCACTCACCCACCCACTCACTCACCCACTCACCCACCCACCCACTCACTCACCCACTCACTCACCCACTCACTCACCCACTCACTCACCAACCCACTCACTCACCCACTCACTCAGCCACTCACTCAGCCACTCACTCAACCACTCACTCACCCACTCACTCACTCAATCAATCACTCACCCACTCACCCACCCACTCACTCACCCACCCACCCACCCACTAACTCACTCACCCACCCACTCACCCACTCACTCACCCACTCACCCACTCACCCACTCACCCACTCACTCACCCACTCACTCACTCACTCACCCACTCACCCACCACCCACTCACTCACCCACCCACTCACTCACCCACTCACCCAACCACCCACCCACCCACCCACTCACTCACTCACTAACTCACCCACCCACCCACCCACCCACCCACTCACCCACCCACCCACTCACTCACCCACCCACCCACTCACCCACTCACTCACTCACTTACTCACCTCAATCACTCACCCACTCACCCACCCACTCACTCACCCACCCACCCACTCACTCACTCACCCAGCCACTCACTCACTCACTCACCCACCCACCCACCCACCCAATCACCCACCCAATCACCCACCCACCCACCCCACTCACTCACCCACTCACCCACCCACCCACCCACTCACTCACCCACTCACTCACCCACTCACTCACCCACTCACCCACTCACTCACCCACTCACTCACCCACTCACTCACCAACCCACTCACTCACCCACTCACTCACACACCCAATCACTCACTCACTCACCCACCCACCCACCAACTCACCCACCCACTCACTCACCCACCAACCCACTCACCCCACCCACCCACCCACTCACTCACTCACCCAGTCACTCACCCACCCACTCACTCACCCACTCACCCACTCAATCAATCACTCAATCAATCAATCACTCACCCACTCACTCACTCACTCACCCACCCACCCACCCACTCACCCACCCACTCACTCACCCACTCACTCACCCACTCACTCACCCACTCACTCACTCACCCACTTACCCACTCACACCCACTCACTCACCCACTCACTCACCAACCCACTCACTCACCCACTCACTCAACCACTCACTCACCCACTCACTCACTCACTCAATCAATCACTCACCCACTCATCCACCCACCCACCCACCCACCCACTCACTCACCCACTCACTTAGTCACTCACTCAGCCACTCACTCACCCACTCACTCAACCACTCACTCACCCCCACTCACTCACTCAATCAATCACTCACCCACTCACCCACCCACTCACTCACCCACCCACCCACCCACCCACCAACTCACTCACCCACCCACTCACCCACTCATTCACCCACTCACTCACTCACTCACTCACTCACCCACTCACTCACTCACTCACCCACTCACTCACTCACTCACCCACCCACCCACCAACTCACCCACCCACTCACTCACCCACCCACCCACTCACCCACCCACCCACTCACCCACCCACCCACTCACTCACCCACTCACCCACTCAATCAATCACTCAATCAATCAATCACTCACCCACTCACTCACTCACTCACCCACCCAACCACTCACTCACCCACTCACCCACCCACTCACTCACCCACTCACTCACCCACTCACTCACCCACTTACCCACTCACTCACCCACTCACTCACCCACTCACTCACCAACCCACTGACTCACCCACTCACTCAACCACTCACTCACCCACTCACTCACCCACTCACTCACTCACTCAATCAATCACTCACCCACTCACCCACCCACTCACTCACCCACCCACCCACCCACCACTAACTCACTCACCCACCCACTCACCCACTCACTCACCCACTCACTCACCCACTCACTCACCCACCCACCCACTCACCCACTCTCTCACCCACTCACTCACTCACTCAATCACTCACCCACTCACCCACCCACCCACTCACTCACTCACCCACCCACCCACTCACTCACTCACCCAGCCACTCACTCACTCACTCACTCACCCACTCACTCACCCACCCACTCACTCACTCACTCACCACCAACCACCCACCACCCACCCAATCACCCACCACCCACTCACTCACTCACTCACTCACCCACCAACCCACCCACCCACCCACCCACTCACTCACCCACTCACCCACCCACCCACTCACTCACTCACCCACTTACCCACTCACTCACCCACTCACTCACCAACCCACTCACTCACCCACTCACTTAGCCACTCACTCAGCCACTCACTCACCCACTCACTCAACCACTCACTCACCCACTCACTCACTCAATCAATCACTCACCCACTCACCCACCCACCCACCCACTCACTCACTCACCCACCCACTCACCCACTCATTCACCCACTCACTCACTCACCAACTCACTCACTCACTCACACCACCCAATCACTCACTCACTCACCCACCCACCCACCAACTCACCCACCCACTCACTCACCCACCCACCCACTCACCCACCCACCCACCCACTCACCCACT
This sequence comes from Lampetra fluviatilis, assembly GCF_964198595.1. Taxonomy (NCBI): domain Eukaryota; kingdom Metazoa; phylum Chordata; class Hyperoartia; order Petromyzontiformes; family Petromyzontidae; genus Lampetra; species Lampetra fluviatilis. The sequence continues at coordinate 21,087 of NW_027620460.1, read as the reverse complement.
CACTCACTCACCCAGTCACTCACCCACCCACTCACTCACCCACCCACCCACCCACTCAATCAATCACTCAATCAATCAATCACTCACTCACCCACTCACTCACTCACTCACCCACCCACCCACCCACTCACTCACTCACTCACCCACTCACTCACTCACTCACTCACCTCACCCACTCACTCACTCACACACCCACCCACTCACTCACTCACCCACCCACTCATTCACTCACTCACTCACTCACCCACCCACCCACCCACTTATTCACCCACCCACTCACCCACCCCACCCACTCACCCACCCACCCACTCACCCACCCACCCCACCCACCCACCCCACTCACTCACTCACCCACTCACCCCACCCAACAACTCACCCACCCACTCACTCACCCACCCACTCACCCACCCACTCACCCACCCCACTCAATCACTCACCCACTCACTCACCCACTCACTCTCTCACCCACCCACTCACTCACCCACTCACTCAGCCACTCATTCAGCCACCGACCCACCCACCCACTAACCCACCCACTCACTCACTCACCCACCCACCCACAAACCCACCTACTCACTCACCCACCCACACACTCACCCCACCCATCCACTTATTCACCCACCCACCCACCCACTCACCCACCCACCCACCCACTCACACCACTCACCCACCCACCCACCCCACTCACCCACTCACCCACCCACCCACCCACTCACCCACCCACCCACTCACCCACCCACCACTCACCCACCCACCCACCCACCCACTCACCCACCCACCCACCCACTTACTCACTCACCCACCCACCCAATCACCCACCCAATCACCCACTCACTCACCCACCCACCCACCCACTCACTCACCCACTCACCCACCCACTCACTCACCCACTCACTCACCCACTCACTCACCCACTTACCCACTCACTCACCCACTCACTCACCAACCCACTCACTCACCCACTCACTCAGCCACTCACTCAGCCACTCACTCACTCACCCACTCACTCACCCAATCAATCACTCACCCACTCACCCACCCACTCACTCACCCACCCACTAACTCACTCACCCACCCACTCACCCACTCACTCACCCACTCACTCACCCACTCACTCACCCACCCACCCACTCACCCACTCTCTCACCCACCCACCCCACCCACTCACTCACTCACTCACCCAGCCACTCACTCACCCACCCACTCACTCACTCACCCAGCCACTCACTCACTCACCCACTCATTCACTCACCCACCCACTCACTCACCCACTCACTCAGCCACTCATTCAGCCACCGACCCACCCACCCACTAACCCACCCACTCACTCACTCACCCACCCACCCACAAACCCACCTACTCACTCACCCACCCACACACTCACCCACCCATCCACTTATTCACCCACCCACCCACCCACTCACCCACCCACCCACCCACCCACCCACTCACCCACTCACCCACCCACCCACCCACTCACCCACCCACCCACCCACCCACCCACCCACTCACCCACCCACCCACTCACCCCACCCACCCACTCACCCACCCACCCACCCACCCACTCACCCACCCACCCACCCACCCACTTACTCACTCACCCACCCACCCAATCACCCACCCAATCACCCACTCACTCACCCACCCACCCACCCACTCACCCACCCACTCACTCACCCACTCACCCACCCACTCACTCACCCACTCACTCACCCACTCACTCACCACTTACCCACTCACTCACCCACTCACTCACCAACCCACTCACTCACCCACTCACTCAGCCACTCACTCAGCCACTCACTCACTCACCCACTCACTCACCCAATCAATCACTCACCCACTCACCCACCCACTCACTCACCCACCCACTAACTCACTCACCCACCCACTCACCCACTCACTCACCCACTCACTCACCCACTCACTCACCCACCCACCCACTCACCCACTCTCTCACCCACCCACCCACCCACCCACTCACTCACTCACTCACCCAGCCACTCACTCACCCACCCACTCACTCACTCACCCAGCCACTCACTCACTCACCCACTCATTCACTCACCCACCCACTCACCCACCCACCCACCCACCCACCCACCCACCTACTCACTCACCCACCCACCCACTCACCCACCCACCACACTCACCCACCCATCCACTTATTCACCCACCCACCCACTCACCCACCCACCCACCCACTCACCCACCCACCCACCCACTCACCCACTCACTCACCCACTTACCCACTCACTCACCCACTCACTCACCAACCCACTCCCTCACCCACTCACTTAGCCACTCACTCAGCCACTCACTCACCCACTCACTCAACCACTCACTCACCCACTCACTCAATCAATCACCCACTCACCCACCCCACTCACTCACCCACCCACCCACCCACCAACTCACTCACCCACCCACTCACCCACTCATTCACCCCACTCACTCACTCACTCACCCACTCACTCACACACCCAATCACTCACTCACTCACTCACTCACCCACCCACCAACTCACCCACCCACTCACTCACCCACCCACCCACCCACTCACCCACCCACCCACTCACCCACCCACTCACCTCACTCACTCACCCAGTCACTCACACCCACCCCACTCACTCACCCACCCACTCACCCACTCAATCAATCACTCAATCAATCAATCACTCACCCACTCACTCACTCACCCACCCACCCACCCACCCACTCACTCAACCACTCACTCACCCACTCACTCACTCAATCAATCACTCACCCCACTCACCCACCCACTCACTCACTCACCCACCCACCCACTAACTCACTCACCCACCCACTCACCCACTCACTCACCCACTCACTCACTCACCCACCCACCCACCCACTCACCCACTCACTCAATCACTCACCCACTCACCCACCCACCCACTCACTCACTCACCCACCCACCCACCCACCCACCCACCCACTCACTCACTCACCCACCAACCCACCCACCCACCCACCCACCCACCCACTCACTCACCCACTCACTCACCCACTTACCCACTCACTCACCCACTCACTCACCCACCCACCCACCCACCAACTCAGTCACCCACCCACTCACTCACTCACCCACCCACTCACTCACCCACTCACCCACCCACCCACTCACCCACCACCCACTCAATCAATCACTCACCCACTCACCCACCCACCCACCCACCCACCCACCCCACTCACTCACCCACTCACCCACCCACTCACTCACCCACTCACCCACTTACCCACTCACTCACCCACTCACTCACCAACCCACTCACTCACCCACTCACTTAGCCACTCACTCAGCCACTCACTCACCCACTCACTCAACCACTCACTCACCCACTCACTCACTCAATCAATCACTCACCCACCCACTCACTCACTCACTCACCCACCCACCCACCCACCCACCAACTCACTCACCCACCCACTCACCCACTCATTCACCCACTCACTCACTCACTCACCCACTCACTCACTCACCCACTCACTCAATCACTCACACACCCAATCACTCACTCACTCACCCACCCACCCACCAACTCACCCACCCACTCACTCACCCACCCACCCACTCACCCACCCACCCACTCACCCACCCACTCACTTCACTCACCCAGTCACTCACCCACCCACTCACTCACCCACTCACCCACTCAATCAATCACTCACCCACTCACTCACTCACCCACCCACCCACCCACTCACCCACCCACTCACTCACCCACTCACCCACCCACTCACTCACCCACTTACTCACCCACTCACTCACCCACTCACTCACCCACTCACCCACTCACTCACCCACTCACTCACCAACCCACTCACTCACCCACTCACTCAACCACTCACTCACCCACTCACTCACCCACTTCACTCACTCACTCACCCACCCACCCACCCACTCACTCACTCACTAACTCACCCACCCACCCACCCACCCACCCACCCCACCCACTCACCCACCACCCACTCACTCACCCACCCACTCACCCACCCACTCACCCACCCACTCAATCACTCACCCACTCACTCACCCACTCACTCTCTCACCCACCCACTCACTCACCCACTCACTCAGCCACTCATTCAGCCACCGACCCACCCACCCACTAACCACCCACTCACTCACTCACCCACCCACCCACAAACCCACCTACTCACTCACCCACCCACACACTCACCCACCCACCCACCCACCCACCCACTCACCCACTCACCCACCCACCCACCCACTCACCCACTCACCCACCCACCCACCCACTCACCCACTCACCACCCACCCACCCACTCACCCACTCACCCACCCACCCCACCCACTCACCCACCCACCCACCCACTCACCCACCCACCCACCCACTCACCCACCCACCCACCCACCCACTCACCCACCCACCCACCCACTCACCCACCCACCCACCACTCACCCACCCACCCACCCACCCACTCACCCACCCACCCACCCACTCACCCACCCACCCACCCACTCACCCACCCACCCACCCACTCACCCACCCACCCACCCACTCACCCACCCACCCACCCACCACCCACCCCCCACCCACTTACTCACTCACTAACCCACCCACCCAATCACCCACCCAATCACCCACTCACTCACCCACCCACCCACCCACTCACCCACCCACCCACTCACTCACTCACCCACCCACTCACTCACCCACTCACCCACCCACACACTCACCCACCACCCACTCAATCAATCACTCACCCACTCACCCACCCACCCACCCACCCACCCACTCACTCACCCACTCACCCACCCACTCACTCACCCACTCACCCACTTACCCACTCACTCACCCACTCACTCACCCACTCACTTAGCCACTCACTCAGCCACTCACTCAGCCACTCACTCAGCCACTCACTCACCCACTCACTCAACCACTCACTCACCCACTCACTCACTCAATCAATCACTCACCCACCCACTCACTCACCCACCCACCCACCCACCAACTCACTCACTCACCCACCCACTCACCCACTCATTCACCCACTCACTCACTCACTCACCCACTCACTCACTCACCCACTCACTCAATCACTCACACACCCAATCACTCACTCACTCACCCACCCACCCACCAACTCACCCACCCACTCACTCACCCACCCACACACTCACCCACCCACCCACTCACCCACCCACTCACTCACTCACCCAGTCACTCACCCACCCACTCACTCACACCACTCACCCACTCAATCAATCACTCAATCAATCAATCACTCACCCACTCACTCACCCACCCACTCACCCACCCACTCACTCACCCACTCACCCACCCACTCACTCACCCACTTACTCACCCACTCACTCACCCACTCACTCACCCACTCACTCACCCACTCACTCACCAACCCACTCACTCACCCACTCACTCACCCACTCACCCACTCACCCACTCACCCACTCACTCACTCACCCACTCACCCACCCACCCACCCACCCACCCACTCACTCACTCACTAACTCACCCACCCACCCACCCACCCCACCCACTCACCCACCCACCCACTCACTCACCCACCCACTCACCCACCCACTCACCCACCCACTCAATCACTCACCCACTCACTCACCCACTCACTCTCTCACCCACCCACTCACTCACCCACTCACTCAGCCACTCATTCAGCCACCGACCCACCCACCCACTAACCCACCCCACTCACTCACTCACCCACCCACCCACAAACCCCACCTACTCACTCACCCACCCACACACTCACCCACCCATCCACTTATTCACCCACCCACCCACCCACTCACCCACCCACCCACCCACTCACCCACTCACCCACCCACCCACCCACTCACCCACCCACCCACCCACTCACCCACCCACCCACCCACTCACCCACCCACCCACCCACTCACCCACCCACCCCACCCACCCACTCCCACCCACCCACCCACCCACCCACCCACTCACCCACCCACCCACCCACCCACTTACTCACTCACCCACCCACCCAATCACCCACCCAATCACCCACTCACTCACCCACCCACCCACCCACTCACCCACCCACCTCACTCACCCACTCACCCACCCACTCACTCACCCACTCACTCACCCACTCACTCACACCACTTACCCACTCACTCACCCCACTCACTCACCAACCCACTCACTCACCCACTCACTCAGCCACTCACTCAGCCACTCACTCACTCACCCCAATCAATCACTCACCCCACTCACCCACCCACTCACTCACTCACCCACCCACTCACCCACTCACTCACCCACTCACTCACTCACCCACTCACTCACCCACCCACCCACTCACCCACTCTCTCACTCTCTCACTCACCCACCCACCCACCCACCCACTCACCCACCCACCCACCCACTCACCCACCCACCCCACTTACTCACTTACTCACTCACCCACCCACCCAATCACCCACCCAATCACCCACTCACTCACCCACCCACCCACCCACTCACCCACCCACTCACTCACCCACTCACCCACCCACTCACTCACCCACTCACTCACCCACTTACCCACTCACTCACCCACTCACTCACCAACCCACTCACTCACCCACTCACTCAGCCACTCACTCAGCCACTCACTCACTCACCCACTCACTCACCCAATCAATCACTCACCCACTCACCCACCCACTCACTCACCCACCCACTAACTCACTCACCCACCCACTCACCCACTCACTCACCCACTCACCCACCCACCCACTCACCCACCACCCACTCAATCAATCACTCACCCACTCACCCACCCACCCACCCACCCACTCACTCACCCACTCACCCACCCACTCGCTCACCCACTCACCCACTTACCCACTCACTCACCCACTCACTCACCAACCCACTCACTCACCCACTCACTTAGCCACTCACTCAGCCACTCACTCAGCCACTCACTCACCCACTCACTCAACCACTCACTCACCCACTCACTCACTCAATCAATCACCCACCCACTCACTCACCCACCCACCCACCCACCCACCCACCAACTCACTCACCCACCCACTCACCCACTCATTCACCCACTCACTCACTCACCCACTCACTCACTCACCCACTCACTCAATCACTCACACACCCAATCACTCACTCACTCACCCACCCACCCACCAACTCACCCACCCACTCACTCACCCACCCACCCACTCACCCACCCACCCACTCACCCACCCACTCACTCACTCACCCAGTCACTCACACCACCCACTCACTCACCCACTCACCCACTCAATCAATCACTCAATCAATCAATCACTCACCCACTCACTCACTCACCCACCCACCCACCCACTCACCCACCCACTCACTCACCCACTCACCCACCCACTCACTCACCCACTTACTCACCCACTCACTCACCCACTCACTCACCCACTCACCCACTCACTCACCCACTCACTCACCAACCCACTCACTCACCCACTCACTCACCCACTCACTCAACCACTCACTCACCCACTCACCCACCCACCCACCCACTCACTCACTCACTCACTAACTCACCCACCCACCCACCCACCCACTCACCCACCCACCCACTCACTCACCCACCCACTCACCCACCCACTCACCCACCCACTCAATCACTCACCCACTCACTCACTCACCCACTCACTCTCTCACCCACCCACTCACTCACCCACTCACTCAGCCACTCATTCAGCCACCGACCCACCCACCCACTAACCCACCCACTCACTCACTCACCCACCCACCCACAAACCCACCTACTCACTCACCCACCCACACACTCACCCACCCATCCACTTATTCACCCACCCACCCACCCACTCACCCCACCCACCCACCCACTCACCCACTCACCCACCCACCCACCCACTCACCCACCCACCCACCCACCCACTCACCCACCCACCCCACCCACCCACTCACCCCACCCACCCACTCACCCACCCACCCACGCACCCACTCACCCACCCACCCACCCACTTACTCACTCACCCACCCACCCAATCACCCACCCAATCACCCACTCACTCACCCACCCACCCACCCACTCACCCACCCACTCACTCACCCACTCACCCACCCACTCACTCACCCACTCACTCACCCACTCACTCACCCACTTACCCACTCACTCACCCACTCACTCACCAACCCACTCACTCACCCACTCACTCAGCCACTCACTCAGCCACTCACTCACTCACCCACTCACTCACCCAATCAATCACTCACCCACTCACCCACCCACTCACTCACCCACCCACTAACTCACTCACCCACCCACTCACCCACTCACTCACCCACTCACTCACCCACTCACTCACCCACCCACCCACTCACCCACTCTCTCACCCACCCACCCACCCACCCACTCACTCACCCAGCCACTCACTCACCCAGCCACTCACTCACTCACCCACTCACTCACTCACCCACCCACTCACTCACTCACCCACCCACTCACTCACTCACCCACCCACTCACTCACTCACCCACCCACCCACCCACCCACCCACCCACCTACTCACTCACCCACCCACCCACTCACCCACCCACACACTCACCCACCCATCCACTTATTCACCCACCCACCCACTCACCCACCCACCCACCCACCCACTCACCCACCCACCCACCCACCCACCCACTCACCCACTCACTCACCCACTTACCCACTCACTCACCCACTCACTCACCAACCCACTCCCTCACCCACTCACTTAGCCACTCACTCAGCCACTCACTCACCCACTCACTCAACCACTCACTCACCCACTCACTCAATCAATCACCCACTCACCCACCCACTCACTCACCCACCCACCCACCCACCAACTCACTCACCCACCCACTCACCCACTCATTCACCCACTCACTCACTCACTCACCCACTCACTCACACACCCAATCACTCACTCACTCACTCACTCACCCACCCACCCACCAACTCACCCACCCACTCACTCACCCACCCACCCACCCACTCACCCACCCACCCACTCACCCACCCACTCACTCACTCACCCAGTCACTCACCCACCCACTCACTCACCCACCCACTCACCCACTCAATCAATCACTCAATCAATCAATCACTCACCCACTCACTCACTCACTCACCCACCCACCCACCCACCCACCCACCCACTCACTCAACCACTCACTCACCCACTCACTCACTCAATCAATCACTCACCCACTCACCCACCCACTCACTCACTCACTCACCCACCCACCCACTAACTCACTCACCCACCCACTCACCCACTCACTCACCCACTCACTCACTCACCCACCCACCCACCCACTCACCCACTCACCCACTCACTCAATCACTCACCCACTCACCCACTCACCCACTCACCGACCCACTCACTCACCCACCCACCCACCCACCCACCCCACTCACTCACTCACCCACCAACCCACCCACCCACCCACCCACCCACTCACTCACTCACCCACTCACTCACCCACTTACCCACTCACTCACCCACTCACTCACCCACCCACCCACCCACCAACTCAGTCACCCACCCACTCACTCACTCACCCACCCACTCACTCACCCACTCACCCACCCACCCACTCACCCACCACCCACTCAATCAATCACTCACCCACTCACCCACCCACCCACCCACCCACCCACTCACTCACCCACTCACCCACCCACTCACTCACCCACTCACCCACTTACCCACTCACTCACCAACCCACTCACTCACCAACCCACTCACTCACCCACTCACTTAGCCACTCACTCAGCCACTCACTCAGCCACTCACTCACCCACTCACTCACTCACCCACTCACTCACTCACTCAATCAATCACTCACCCACCCACTCACTCACCCACCCACCCACCCACCCACCAACTCACTCACCCACCCACTCACCCACTCATTCACCCACTCACTCACTCACACCACTCACTCACTCACTCACCCACTCACTCAATCACTCACACACCCAATCACTCACTCACTCACCCACCCACCCACCAACTCACCCACCCACTCACTCACCCACCCACCCACTCACCCACCCACCCACTCACCCACCCACTCACTCACTCACCCAGTCACTCACCCACCCACTCACTCACCCACTCACCCACTCAATCAATCACTCAATCAATCAATCACTCACCCACTCACTCACTCACCCACCCACCCACCCACTCACCCACCCACTCACTCACCCACTCACCCACCCACTCACTCACCCACTTACTCACCCACTCACTCACCCACTCACTCACCCACTCACCCACTCACTCACCCACTCACTCACCAACCCACTCACTCACCCACTCACTCAACCACTCACTCACCCACTCACTCACTCACTCAATCAATCACTCACCCACTCACCCACCCACTCACTCACCCACCCACCCACCCACTAACTCACTCACCCACCCACCTACTCACCCCACCCACCAACCCACTCACTCACCCACCCACTCACCCACTCACCCACCCACACACTCACCCACCTACACACTCACCCACCCACCCACACACCCACCCTCCCACCCACCAACCCACCCACCCACTCACTCACCCACTCACTCACTCACTCACCCACTCACCCACTCACCCACTCACTCACCCACTCACTCACCCACTCACTCACCCACTCACTCACTCACCCACCCACCCACTCACCCACTCACCCACCCACCCACCCACCCCACTCACTCACTCACCCACCCACCCACCCACCCACCCACTCACCCACCCACCCACCCACTCACCCACCCACCCACCCACCCACTCACCCACCCACCCACCCACTCACCCCACCCACTCACCCACTCTCTCACCCACTCACTCACCCACCCACTCACCCACTCACCCACCCACCCACTCACTCACTCACCCAATCACTCACCCCACTCACTCACCCACTCACTCACCCACCCACTCATTCACCCACTCACTCAGCCACTCATTCAGCCACCAACCCACCCACCCACTAACCCACCCACTCACTCACCCACCCACCCACCCACTCACCCACCCACCCACCCACCTACTCACTCACCCACCCACCCACTCACCCACCCACACACCCACCCTCCCACCCACCCACCAACCCACCCACCCACTCACTCACCCACTCACTCAGCCACTCATTCAGCCACCGACCCACCCACCCACTAACCCACCCACTCACTCACCCACCCACCCACCTACTCACCCACCCACCCACCAACCGAATCACTCACCCACCCACACACTCACCCACCCCACCCACACACCCACCCACCCACACACCCACCCTCCCATCCACCAACCCACCCACCCACTCACTCACCCACTCACTCACTCACCCACTCACCCAATCACCCACTCACCCACCCACTCACTCACTCACTCACCACTCACTCACTCACTCACCCACCCACTCACCCACCCACCCACCCACCCACTCACTCACTCACTCACCCACCCACCCACTCACCCACCCACCCACCCACTCACTCACTCACTCACCCACTCATTCACTCACTCAATCAATCACTCAATCACCCACCCACCTACTCACTCACTCACTCACCCACCCACCCACCAACCCACCCACCCACTCACTCACCCACTCACTCACTCACCCACTCACCCACTCACCCACTCACCCACCCACTCACTCACCCACTCACTCACTCACCCACCCACTCACCCACCCACTCACCCACTCACCCACCCACTCACCCCACTCACCCACCCACTCACCCACTCACCCACCCACTCACTCACTCACTCACTCCACCCACTCACCCACCCACCCCACCCACTCACCCACTCTCTCTCACCCACTCTCTCACCCACTCACTCACCTCAATCACTCACCCACTCACCCACCCACCCACCCACCCACCTACTCACTCACCCACACCACACCCACTCACCCACTCACCCACCCACCCACTCACCCCACCACACCACCACCACTCACCCACCCACCCCCACCCACTCACACCACCCCACCCACTCACCCACCCACCACTCACCCACCCCACACACCCACCCACCCACCCACCACACCACCCACCCACCACCCACCACACTCACCACCCTCACCCACTCACCCACCCACTCAGCCACCGACCCACCCACCCACCACCCACTCACCCCACCCACCCACTCACCTACTCACCCACCCCCCCCACTCACCCACCTCACTCACCCACCCACTCACCCACCCACACACCCACTCACCCACCCACTCACCACCCACACACTCACCCACCCACCCACCCACACACCCACCCTCCCACCCACCAACCCACCCACCCACTCACTCACCCACTCACTCACTCACTCACTCACCCACTCACCCACACTCACCACCCACTCACTCACTCACTCACTCACCCACTCACCCACCCACCCACTCACTCACTCACTCACTCACCCACCCACCCACCCACCCACTCACCCACCCACCCACCCACTCACCCACCCACCCACCCACTCACCCACCCACCCACCCACCCACTCACCCACTCTCTCACCCACTCACTCACCACCCACTCACCCACTCACCCCACCCACCCACTCACCAACTCACTCACTCACCCACCCACCCACTCACCCACCCACCCACTCACCCACCCACCCACTCACTCACCCACCCACTCACCCACTCTCTCACCCACTCACCCACTCACCCACCCACCCACCCAATCACCCACCCAATCACCCACCCAATCACCCACTCACTCACCCACCCAATCACCCACCCACCCACCCACCCACCCACTCACCCACCCACTCACTCACCCACTCACCCACCCACTCACCCACCCACTCACTCACCCACTCACTCACCCACTTACCCACTCACTCACCCACTCACTCACCCACTCACTCACCAACCCACTCACTCACCCACTCACTCAGCCACTCACTCAGCCACTCACTCAGCCACTCACTCAGCCACTCACTCACCCACTCACTCACTCAATCAATCACTCACCCACTCACCCACCCACTCACTCACTCACCCACCCACCCACCCACCCACTAACTCACTCACCCACCCACTCACCCACTCACTCATCCACTCACTCACTCACTCACCCACTCACTCACCCACCCAATCACCCACTCACTCACTCACCCACCCACCCCACTCACCCACCCACCAACCCACCCACCCACCCACCCACTCACTCACTCACCCACTCACTCACCCACCCACTCACCCACCCACCCACTCACTCACCCACCCACTCACCCACCCACTCACCCACTCACCCACTCACCCACCCACTCACCCACTCACCCACCCACCCACCCACCCACCCACCCACCCACTCACTCACCCACCCACCCACCCACCCACCCACCAACTCACTCACCCACCCACTCACCCACTCATTCACCCACTCACTCACTCACTCACCCACTCACTCACTCACCCACTCACTCAATCACTCACACACCCAATCACTCACTCACTCACCCACCCACCCACCAACTCACCCACCCACTCACTCACCCACCCACCCACTCACCCACCCACCCACTCACCCACCCACTCACTCACTCACCCAGTCACTCACCCACCCACTCACTCACCCACTCACCCACTCAATCAATCACTCAATCAATCAATCACTCACCCACTCACTCACTCACCCACCCACCCACCCACTCACCCACCCACTCACTCACCCACTCACCCACCCACTCACTCACCCACTTACTCACCCACTCACTCACCCACTCACTCACCCACTCACCCACTCACTCACCCACTCACTCACCAACCCACTCACTCACTCACTCAATCAATCACTCACCCACTCACCCACTCACTCACCCACCCACCCACCCACTAACTCACTCACCCACCCACCTACTCACCCACCCACCAACCCACTCACTCACCCACCCACTCACCCACCCACTCACCCACCCACACACTCACCCACCCACACACTCACCACCCCACACACTCACCCACCCACCCACACACCCACCCTCCACCACCCACCACTCACCCACTCACTCACCCACTCACTCACTCACTCACCCACTCACCCACTCACCCACCACTCACTCACCCACTCACTCACTCACCCACTCACCTCACTCACCCACCCACCCACTCACCCACCCACCCACACCCCACCCACCCACCCACCCACCCACTCACTCACACCCACCCACCCACCCACCACCCACTCACCCACCCACCCACCCACTCACCCACCCACCCACCCACCCACCCACTCACCCACCCACCCACCCACTCACCCACTCTCTCACCTACTCACACCCACCCACTCACCCACTCACCCACCCACCCACTCACTCACTCACTCACCCAATCACTCACCCACTCACTCACCCACCCACTCATTCACCCACTCACTCAGCCACTCATTCAGCCACCAACCCACCCACCCACTAACCCACCCACTCACTCACCCACCCACCCACCCACTCACCCACCCACCCACCCACCTACTCACTCACCCCACCCACCCACTCACCCACCCACACACCCACCCTCCCACCCACCCACCAACCCACCCACCCACTCACTCACCCACTCACTCAGCCACTCATTCAGCCACCGACCCACCCACCCACTAACCCACCCACTCACTCACCCACCCACCCACCTACTCACCCACCCACCCACCAACCCACTCACTCACCCACCCACACACTCACCCACCCACCCACACACCCACCCACCCACACACCCACCCTCCCATCCACCAACCCACCCACCCACTCACTCACCCACTCACTCACTCACCCACTCACCCAATCACCCACTCACCCACCCACACACTCACCCACCCACCCACTCACTCACCCACCCACTCACTCACCCACCCACTCACCCACCCACACACTCACCCACCCCACACACCCACCCTCCCACCCACCAACCCACCACACCCACCCACCCACTCACTCACCCACTCACTCAGCCACCGACCCACCCACCCACCCACCCACTCACCCACCCACCCACTCACCTACTCACCCACCCACCAACCCCACTCACCCACCCACTCACCCACCCACTCACCCACCCACTCACCCACCCACACACTCACCCACCCACCCACCCACACACCCACCCTCCCACCCACCAACCCACCCACCCACTCACTCACCCACCTCACTCACTCACTCACTCACCCACTCACCCACTCACTCACCCACTCACTCACTCACTCACTCACCCACTCACCCACCCACCCACCACTCACTCACTCACCCACCCACCCACCCACCCACTCACCCACCCACCCACCCACTCACCCACCCACCCACCCACTCACCCACCCACCCACCCACTCACCCACCCACCCACCACCCACTAACCCACTCTCACCCACTCACTCACCCACCCACTCACCCACTCACCCACCCACCCACTCACCAACTCACTCACTCACCCACCCACCCACTCACCCACCCACCCACTCACCCACCCACCCACTCACTCACCCACCCACTCACCCACTCTCTCACCCACTCACCCACTCACCCACCCACCCACCCAATCACCCACCCAATCACCCACCCAATCACCCACCCAATCACCCACTCACTCACCCACCCAATCACCCACCCACCCACCCACCCACTCACCCACCCACCACTCACCCACTCACCCACCCACTCACCCACCCCACTCACTCACCCACTCACTCACCCACTTACCCACTCACTCACCCACTCACTCACCCACTCACTCACCAACCCACTCACTCACCCACTCACTCAGCCACTCACTCAGCCACTCACTCAGCCACTCACTCAGCCACTCACTCAACCACACACTCACCCACCTCACTCACTCAATCAATCACTCACCCACTCACCCACCCACTCCACTCACTCACTCACCCACCCACCCACCCACCCACTAACCTCACTCACCCACCCACTCACCCACTCACTCCACTCACCACTCACTCACCCCCCACTCACTCACCCACCCAATCACCCACTCACTCACTCACCCACCCACCCACTCACCCACCCACCAACCCACCCACCCACCCACTCACTCACTCACCCACTCACTCACCCACCCACTCACCCACCCACCCACTCACTCCACCCACACCACCCACCCACCCACTCACCCACTCACCCACTCACCCACCCACCACCCTCACCCACCCACCCACCCACCCACCCACTCACTCACCCACCCACCCACCCACCCACCCACCAACTCACTCACCCACCCACTCACCCACTCATTCACCCACTCACTCACTCACTCACCCACTCACTCACTCACCCACTCACTCAATCACTCACACACCCACACTCACTCACTCACCCACCCACCCACCAACTCACCCACCCACTCACTCACCCACCCACCCACTCACCCACCCACCCACTCACCCACCCACTCACTCACTCACCCAGTCACTCACCCACCCACTCACTCACCCACTCACCCACTCAATCAATCACTCAATCAATCAATCACTCACCCACTCACTCACTCACCCACCCACCCACCCACTCACCCACCCACTCACTCACCCACTCACCCCACCCACTCACTCACCCACTTACTCACCCACTCACTCACCCACTCACTCACCCACTCACCCACTCACTCACCCACTCACTCACCAACCCACTCACTCACTCACTCACTCAATCAATCACTCACCCACTCACCCACTCACTCACCCACCCACCCACCCACTAACTCACTCACCCACCCACCTACTCACCCACCCACCAACCCACTCACTCACCCACCCACTCACCCACCCACTCACCCACCCACACACTCACCCACCCACACACTCACCCACCCACACACTCACCCACCCACCCACACACCCACCCTCCCACCCACCCACTCACTCACCCCACTCACTCACTCACTCACCCACTCACCCACTCACCCACTCACTCACCCACTCACTCACTCACCCACTCACTCACTCACCCATCCACCCACTCACCCACCCACCCACTCACCCACCCACCCACCCACTCACCCACCCACCCACCCACCCACCCACCCACTCACTCAATCACCCACCCACCCACCCACCCACTCACCCACCCACCCACCCACTCACCCACCCACCCACCCACCCACCCACTCACCCACCCACCCACCCACTCACCCACTCTCTCACCTACTCACTCACCCACCCACTCACCCACTCACCCACCCACCCACTCACTCACTCACTCACCCAATCACTCACCCACTCACTCACCCACCCACTCATTCACCCACTCACTCAGCCACTCATTCAGCCACCAACCCACCCACCCACTAACCCACCCACTCACTCACCCACCCACCCACCCACTCACCCACCCACCCACCCACCTACTCACTCACCCACCCACCCACTCACCCACCCACACACCCACCCTCCCACCCACCCACCAACCCACCCACCCACTCACTCACCCACTCACTCAGCCACTCATTCAGCCACCGACCCACCCACCCACTAACCCACCCACTCACTCACCCACCCACCCACCTACTCACCCACCCACCCACCAACCCACTCACTCACCCACCCACACACTCACCCACCCACCCACACACCCACCCACCCACACACCCACCCTCCCATCCACCAACCCACCCACCCACTCACTCACCCACTCACTCACTCACCCACTCACCCAATCACCCACTCACCCACCCACTCACTCACCCACCCACCCACTCACTCACTCACTCACCCACTCACTCACTCACTCACTCACCCACCCACTCACCCACCCACCCACCCACTCACCCACCCACCCACCCACTCACCCACCCACCCACCCACCCACTCACTCACTCACTCACCCACCCACCCACTCACCCACCCACCCACCCACCCACCCACTCACCCACCCACTCACTCACCCACTCACTCACCCACTTACCCACTCACTCACCCACTCACTCACCCACTCACTCACCAACCCACTCACTCACCCACTCACTCAGCCACTCACTCAGCCACTCACTCAGCCACTCACTCAGCCACTCACTCAACCACTCACTCACCCACTCACTCACTCAATCAATCACTCACCCACTCACCCACCCACTCACTCACTCACCCACCCACCCACCCACCCACTAACTCACTCACCCACCCACTCACCCACTCACTCATCCACTCACTCACTCACTCACCCACTCACTCACCCACCCAATCACCCACTCACTCACTCACCCACCCCACCCACTCACCCACCCACCAACCCACCCACCCACCCACTCACTCACTCACCCACTCACTCACCCACCCACTCACCCACCCACCCACTCACTCACCCACCCACTCACCCACCCACTCACCCACTCACCCACTCACCCACCCACTCACCCACCCCACCCACCCACTCACTCACCCACCCACCCACCCACCCACCCACCCACCCACCCACCAACTCACTCACCCACCCACTCACCCACTCATTCACCCACTCACTCACTCACTCACCCACTCACTCACTCACCCACTCACTCAATCACTCACACACCCAATCACTCACTCACTCACCCACCCACCCACCAACTCACCCACCCACTCACTCACCCACCCACCCACTCACCCACCCACCCACTCACCCACCCACTCACTCACTCACCCAGTCACTCACCCACCCACTCACTCACCCACTCACCCACTCAATCAATCACTCAATCAATCAATCACTCACCCACTCACTCACTCACCCACCCACCCACCCACTCACCCACCCACTCACTCACCCACTCACCCACCCACTCACTCACCCACTTACTCACCCACTCACTCACCCACTCACTCACCCACTCACCCACTCACTCACCCACTCACTCACCAACCCACTCACTCACTCACTCACTCAATCAATCACTCACCCACTCACCCACTCACTCACCCACCCACCCACCCACTAACTCACTCACCCACCCACCTACTCACCCACCCACCAACCCACTCACTCACCCACCCACTCACCCACCCACTCACCCACCCACACACTCACCCACCCACACACTCACCCACCCACACACTCACCCACCCACCCACACACCCACCCTCCCACCCACCCACTCACTCACTCACCCACTCACTCACTCACCCACCCACTCACCCACTCACCCACTCACCCACTCACTCACCCACTCACTCACTCACCCACTCACTCACTCACCCACCCACCCACTCACCCACCCACCCACTCACCCACCCACCCACTCACCCACCCACCCACCCACCCACCCACCCACTCACCCACTCACCCACCCACCCACCCACCCACTCACTCAATCACCCACCCACCCACCCACCCACCCACTCACCCACCCACCCACCCACTCACCCACCCACCCACCCACCCACTCACCCACCCACCCACCCACTCACCCACTCTCTCACCTACTCACTCACCCACCCACTCACCCACTCACCCACCCACCCACTCACTCACTCACTCACCCAATCACTCACCCACTCACTCACCCACCCACTCATTCACCCACTCACTCAGCCACTCATTCAGCCACCAACCCACCCACCCACTAACCCACCCACTCACTCACCCACCCACCCACCCACTCACCCACCCACCCACCCACCTACTCACTCACCCACCCACCCACTCACCCACCCACACACCCACCCTCCCACCCACCCACCAACCCACCCACCCACTCACTCACCCACTCACTCAGCCACTCATTCAGCCACCGACCCACCCACCCACTAACCCACCCACTCACTCACCCACCCACCCACCTACTCACCCACCCACCCACCAACCCACTCACTCACCCACCCACACACTCACCCACCCACCCACACACCCACCCACCCACACACCCACCCTCCCATCCACCAACCCACCCACCCACTCACTCACCCACTCACTCACTCACCCACTCACCCAATCACCCACTCACCCACCCACTCACTCACCCACCCACCCACTCACTCACTCACTCACCCACTCACTCACTCACTCACCCACCCACTCACCCACCCACCCACCCACCCACTCACCCACCCACCCACCCACCCACTCACTCACTCACTCACCCACCCACCCACTCACCCACCCACCCACCCACCCACTCACTCACTCACTCACCCACTCATTCACTCACTCAATCAATCACTCAATCACCCACCCACCTACTCACTCACTCACTCACCCACCCACCCACCAACCCACCCACCCACTCACTCACCCACTCACTCACTCACTCACCCACTCACCCACTCACCCACTCACCCACCCACTCACTCACCCACTCACTCACTCACCCACTCACTCACCCACCCACTCACCCACTCACCCACCCACTCACCCATTCACCCACCCACTCACCCACTCACCCACCCACTCACCCACTCACCCACCCACTCACTCACTCACTCACCCACCCACCCACTCACCCACCCACCCACCCACCCACTCACCCACTCTCTCACCCACTCTCTCACCCACTCACTCACCTCAATCACTCACCCACTCACCCACCCACCCACCTACTCACTCACCCACCCACCCACTCACCCACCCACCCACTCACCCACCCACACACTCACCCACCCACCCACTCACTCACCCACCCACTCACTCACCCACCCCACTCACCCACCCACACACTCACCCACCCCACACACCCACCCTCCCACCCACCAACCCACCACACCCACCCACCCACTCACTCACCCACTCACTCAGCCACCGACCCACCCACCCACCCACCCACTCACCCACCCACCCACCTACTCACCCACCCACCAACCCACTCACTCACCCACCCACTCACCCACCCACTCACCCACCCACCCACTCACCCACCCACTCACCCACCCACCCACTCACCCACCCACACACTCACCCACCCACCCACACACCCACCCTCCCACCCACCAACCCACCCACCCACTCACTCACCCACTCACTCACTCACTCACTCACTCACCCACTCACCCACTCACCCACTCACTCACCCACTCACTCACCCACTCACTCACTCACTCACTCACCCACCCACCCACTCACCCACTCACCC
>NW_027620459.1:0-13331 GCF_964198595.1 Lampetra fluviatilis | reverse complement strand
CCACTCCCACCACCACCGCCACCACCCCCACTGTCACCACCACTGGTTACCGGCGGTGACTCCCGCGTTTACCTGGCGACCTGAAGAAGCTTCGAGAAGCCGACGCCGACGCCGCCGCTGCTGCCGCCGTGGAAGTCCGTGACCTGGCCGCGCTCACCCTGTACTCGCCCTCCCGTCTCATCGACTCCATCACCTCCAGCTCCACCAGCGACGGCCTCCCTGCACCGTAGCCTCCGCCGTAGCCGCGACCGACATCGCCGTTGGTGGCAGCGGTGGAACCTCCCCCGACCTTCGTCGTCGTCGTCGTCGTCGGAGGTAGATTGGCGAGGCCTTCGAGATAAGCCCTCTTGTGCATGGCGCTGCCGAACAGGTAGACCTTGCTGTCGATGATGAGCACCTGCTCCTGCGGCACCTCGAGGCCGAGCGGCACCGGCGACGGGGAGAAGGGGCCACCGGAGCCGGGCCTGGTGCCCACGTCCATGTAGTTACCGTCGCCGACGGAGATCGGCTCGACGGCCGGTGCCTTGAGGCTTCCGACGCTGCCTCCGTCGACGGTGCCGATGCTGTTGTTGTTGTTGTTGATGGTGCTGATGATGCCGTTGTTGTTGTTGTTGTTGATGCTGTTGTTGGTGTTCTTGGCGTCGGTGGTGGTGGTGGCGGATTTCCACTCGGGCTGCTTCCGTGACGATCCTCCGGCACCACCTCCACCACCTCCTCCACCACCTCCTCCACCTCCTCCACCACCTCCACCTCCTCCCCGACCTCCATCAGCGGCATCGAGCGTGGCCGACGAGGACACCCGGCGGTGCCACCCGTAGCGTTGAGCTCCCCCAGCCTCCATCGCGACCCCCCCTTCCACCTCCTCCACCTTCTCCCCGCCGCCGTGGGGCCCGGCGAGGAGGCCCGGCATGGCCCGCACGGCCACGAGCTGCGAGCCGCCGGCCCCGGCGACGATGCCTCGCTCCCGCCGGAGGGTCTCCTCGCGCTCGCTGCTCACGCGGATCTCCCTCTCGATGGGCGTCTCTCTCCCGGGGCCCTGCGGTGCAGTGACACCGTCAGGGAAGTCGCCGCCGCCGTCATGGCCGCCGTTGTTGTCGTCGTTGTTGTTGTCGCCGCCCCAGCTCCAAGAATACGGTCGGACGACCGCTGGGGGTTTGCCGCGTTCGCCCGTTGCGTCGGGGACGGGCGTCTTCGACTTCACGCCTCCTCCTTCTCCACCTCCACCTCCTCCTCCACCAATCGCTGCATCCAGGTCGAGGCTGCGGATCCGCTTCAGCGACGGCAACGATGCCCCGACACGCCGGCCGTGGCGGCCGCCGACCGTGGCTGCCCAGTTGCCCAGCACCGACCTCGTCTTGATCTCCACCACCTTGTCGCCGGCGGGCTGCACCACCAGGCCACGGTCGCGCCTCAGCGACTCCTCGCGCTCGCGCGTCTCCTGGATGCCGCGCTCCAACGGCGTCAACTCCTGCGGCGGCCGCCCCTGCCCAGCGTCGCCGCCCTCGGCGTCTGGCTCCGGCGCCAGCGGCTCGCTGTTGCCACCGCTGGAGCCCCTCCTCTGCTGCGTGGCGCCGAGCATCCGCAGCTTGCCCCCCTTCTTGAACATCTGCATGTCGTTGACGCTGAACGGGGAGCGGCTCCCCCCGCCGCCGCCGCTGCTGACCGGCCGCGAGACGGCCTGAGGCATGCTCCAGCCCAGGTCGAGGTCCAGGGCCCGGTAGGTGGAGCTGGGCTCCGTGGAGACCTGAGGCCTGGTCCAGGCTGTGTCGAGGTCTAGGGCCCGGTAGGTGGAGCCGGTCCCCGTAGAGCCCTGAGGCCTGGTCCAGGCTGTGTCGAGGTCCAGGGCCCGGTAGGTGGAGCCGGGCACCGTGAAAGCCTGAGGCCTGGTCAAGCCCACGACCGCGCCGGCCAGCGTGGGGGGCCTAGCCGGGGAAAGATCCCGAAGGGGAAGAAGCGGAGGCGGTGATTTCACTTCGGCGGTGGCAGCGGTGGCAGCGGTGGCACCGTGCCAGCTCTTGCGCTGCGACTGCTTCCTCCGCCGGTTCCTCCCCCTGTCCGTCTCGTCTTGTCCGCCAATGCCGGCGCCCGGCACCACCACCTCCTTCTCCTCCTCCTGCTCTCCCACGGCCTTCGTTTTGCGGTCCCTGGCGCCTTGAGCCGGCTCGGCAATGCCGGGCAGCGAGTGGATCTCTACGAGGTCGGAACTGCTCGGCACCACCGACAGGCCTCGCCTCTTGCGCAGCGAGGCCTCCCGCTGCAGGCCCCTGCGGATCTCCCGCTCGATGGGAGTCTCTGCCCCGCTCCCACCTCCTCCTCCTGCATCTCCTGCGTCTCCCTCCTCCAGCCCCGGGGCACTTGAAAAGCCGTCCACACGCCAGTAGTCCAGGCTGCCGCTGTCTGGGAGCGCGGGGCGGGTCCGGACGGGCCTCCTGGAGGTCCAGGAGCGTTCCACGACCGTGTCGCTCCAACGCACGAAGCTTGCGCCGCCCCCGATCCTGTCCAGCGAGTCGACGCTGGCGGCCATCTTCCTGCTCCGGGTGAGGCTTCCGCCTTGGACTCCCGCCGAGATCCCACGTCCGGTCGGAGCCCGGGAGGTCGTCGCCTCCTCCTCATCATCATCCTCCGCCGCCGCCACCCCCGCCTTTGCCGTGAAGACGGGGGACGCGGAAAGGGGGGAGATCGGCGAATGAGAAGGAGGAGGGGCGGCGCTCCTGGGGGAAGTGACGACGCCGTCCACAAAGACGTCGCCCCCGACGCTGACCGAGCCTCTCCCTCCTCCTCCCCCTCCTCCTCCTCCTCCTCCTCCCCCTCCTCCTCCTCCTCCTCCGCCCGACGACGAAGATGACGATGGTGTCGGCTCGTAACGCCGCCCGGCGTAGGAGCGGCGCCGTCGGTCGTCGCTTCCCGCGGGCCACGGAGGCGATAGCGGCGAAGACCGCGTCTGGTCGCCGAGGATGTTGCGCGTGCGGATCTGGACGAGCTGTTGGAGGCCGCCCGAGTTGTTGTCGGCGGCCGGGACGATGATCCCGCGCTCGCGTCGGAGTGACTCCTCGCGCTCGAGCGACGAGCGGATCTCTCGCTCGATGGGCGTCTCCGGAGTCGCGGCCAGGATGCCGGAGGGCGCGGAGGTGGAGGAGGAGGGGGGTAAGGAGGTGGAGGTGGAGGAGAGGGGGAAGACGGGGGGTAAAGAGGAGGTGGAGGTGGAGGGGGGTAAGGAAGAGGAGGTGGAGGTGGAGGGGGGGGAGAGGGGGAAGACGGGGGATAACGAGGAGGAAGAGGGGGGGGAGAGGGGGAAGACGGGGGATAAGGAGGAGTAGGAGGAGGAGGGGGGGGCGATGGCCCGTGCCCCGTAGCGAGCCATCCGGTAGGCGTCTCCCTCCAGCCGCAGTCCCGGCGACGGCTGAGCCGCCGCTTCGCGGGAAACTTCCGGCAAGTCGCGGTTGCTCCAGCTCAGCCGTGAGGCGGCCACCTGCCGCTGCTGCTGCTGCTGCTGCTGCGGTTGCTGCTGCTGCTGCTGCGGCTGCTGCTGCCGCTTTGTCGGCGTCGGAGCCTTTGGCAGACGGGCATCACCCGCGTCGATTCTGTCGGGCGCTCCGGCGGAGGATGAGGAGGAGGAGTCCCTGATGGAGCCCTCCCAGGCGCTCCGCACGCTGGCGAAGGCGATGGGGACAGTGTCGACGCTGCCCAGGCCCTGCTGCTGATGCTGCTGCTGATGCTGCTGCTGATGCTGCTGCTGCTGCTGATGCTGCTGATGCCGCGGCCATGAAGCACCTCCTCCTCCACCTCCCCCTCCTCCTCCCCATCCTCCTCCCCATCCACCTCCTCCACCTCCTCCTCCACCTCCTCCTCCCCATCCTCCACCTCCTCCACCGCCGTGGCCGTCCGAGGGCGGAGGCGGAGGGGCCACGGCGCCGAGGTCGAAGTCGCCGTCTCCGCCGCCGCCGCCATCGTCGTCGTCGCAGGCGGTCAACTCCTCGGCGGTGAACGGCTTCCAGGCGGCGGGCGTCATGCTGCGGAGGAGAGCGCCGTAGGCCAGCTCGCCGTCGGCCAAGTCGCCGTCGTCGAAGCGGTCGGAGTCGCCGCGGCCGCCGCGGTGGGAGCGGCCGGGCTGGTGCATGGTGGTGGTGGCGGTGGTGGTGGTGGTGGCGGCGGTGGTGGTGGTGGTGGTGGCGGTGGTGGTGGTGGTGGTGAGGAAGACGCCCCTTGACAGCGTTTGGTGGAGGTGGACCAGGTCGGGTCGCCCTGCCTGGCGGGTGAGAAAGAATTTGAAGGGGAGAGCACTTCACTGACGAACGCCACCCTCACTATGGGTGGCAGTGCTGAGTCTATGGGTGGCAGTGCTGAGTCTATGGGTGACAGTGCTGAGTCTATGGGTGACAGTGTTGAGTCTATGGGTGGCAGTGCTGAGTCTATGGGTGACAGTGCTGAGTCTATGGGTGACAGTGTTGAGTCTATGGGTGGCAGTGCTGAGTCTATGGGTGGCAGTGCTGAGTCTATGGGTGACAGTGCTGAGTCTATGGGTGGCAGTGCTGAGTCTATGGGTGGCAGTGCTGAGTCTATGGGTGGCAGTGCTGAGTCTATGGGTGGCAGTGCTGAGTCTATGACAGTGTTGAGTCTATGGGTGGCAGTGCTGAGTCTATGGGTGGCAGTGCTGAGTCTATGGGTGGCAGTGCTGAGTCTATGGGTGGCAGTGCTGAGTCTATGGGTGGCAGTGCTGAGTCTATGGGTGGCAGTGCTGAGTCTATGGGTGGCAGTGCTGAGTCTATGGGTGGCAGTGCTGAGTCTATGGGTGACAGTGCTGAGTCTATGGGTGACAGTGTTGAGTCTATGGGTGGCAGTGCTGAGTCTATGGGTGGCAGTGCTGAGTCTATGGGTGACAGTGCTGAGTCTATGGGTGGCAGTGCTGAGTCTATGGGTGGCAGTGCTGAGTCTATGGGTGGCAGTGCTGAGTCTATGGGTGGCAGTGCTGAGTCTATGACAGTGTTGAGTCTATGGGTGGCAGTGCTGAGTCTATGGGTGGCAGTGCTGAGTCTATGGGTGGCAGTGCTGAGTCTATGGGTGGCAGTGCTGAGTCTATGGGTGGCAGTGCTGAGTCTATGACAGTGTTGAGTCTATGGGTGACAGTGCTGAGTCTATGGGTGGCAGTGCTGAGTCTATGGGTGGCAGTGCTGAGTCTATGGGTGGCAGTGCTGAGTCTATGGGTGGCAGTGCTGAGTCTATGACAGTGTTGAGTCTATGGGTGGCAGTGCTGAGTCTATGGGTGGCAGTGCTGAGTCTATGGGTGGCAGTGCTGAGTCTATGGGTGGCAGTGCTGAGTCTATGGGTGGCAGTGTTGAATCTATGGTTGGCAGTGGTTTTGTTTATTGATTAACAATTCACTTCAACAGGCACATGAAGTGTTTACTGCTCTGAGTTCAATCATTTACCCAAGGAGGAAATGGAAGCGAGATGGGGAGAGAGAGGGAGTGTGAGGTCATAAACCTGCACCTAGCCTGGCACCGCAGGGGTCAACCCGTGATACCTGCTGGGTCTGTCCCGTGACCTCCTCCTGCACCTAGCCTGGCACAGCAGTACAACCCACGGCACCTGCTGGGTCTGTCCCGTGACCTCCTCCTGCACCTAGCCTGGCACAGCAGTACAACCCACGGCACCTGCAGCGTCTGTCTGGCTCTGTGAGCCTCAGTGATTAACACTGAACCCTGTGGGAGCCTTAGTCTGGCTCTGTGAGTCTCAGTGATTAACACTGAACCCTGTGGGAGCCTTAGTCTGGCTCTGTGAGTCTCAGTGATTAACACTGAACCCTGTGGGAGCCTCAGTCTGGCTCTGTGAGCCTCAGTGATTAACACTGAACCCTGTGGGAGCCTCAGTCTGGCTCTGTGAGCCTCAGTGATTAACACTGAACCCTGTGGGAGCCTCAGTCTGGCTCTGTGAGCCTCAGTGATTAACACTGAACCCTGTGGGAGCCTCAGTCTGGCTCTGTGAGCCTCAGTGATTAACACTGAACCCTGTGGGAGCCTCAGTCTGGCTCTGTGAGTCTCAGTGATTAACACTGAACCCTGTGGGAGCCTCAGTCTGGCTCTGTGAGCCTCAGTGATTAACACTGAACCCTGTGGTAGCCTCAGTCTGGCTCTGTGAGCCTCAGTGATTAACACTGAACCCTGTGGGAGCCTCAGTCTGGCTCTGTGAGTCTCAGTGATTAACACTGAACCCTGTGGGAGCCTTAGTCTGGCTCTGTGAGCCTCAATGATTAACACTGAACCCTGTGGGAGCCTCAGTCTGGCTCTGTGAGCCTCAATGATTAACACTGAACCCTGTGGGAGCCTCAGTCTGGCTCTGTGAGCCTCAGTGATTAACACTGAACCCTGTGGGAGCCTCAGTCTGGCTCTGTGAGTCTCAGTGATTAACACTGAACCCTGTGGGAGCCTTAGTCTGGCTCTGTGAGCCTCAGTGATTGACACTGAACCCTGTGGGAGCCTCAGTCTGGCTCTGTGAGCCTCAGTGATTAACACTGAACCATGTGGGAGCCTCAGTCTGGCTCTGTGAGCCTCAGTGATTAACACTGAACCCTGTGGGAGCCTCAGTCTGGCTCTGTGAGCCTCCGTGATTAGCACTGAACCATGTGGGAGCCTCAGTCTGGCTCTGTGAGCCTCAGTGATTAACACTGAACCCTGTGGGAGCCTTAGTCTGACTCTGTGAGCCTCAATGATTAACACTGAAAGTTGAACCCACTCACCCACTCACCCACCCACCCATTCACCCACACACTCACCAACCCACTCACCCACTCACTCACCCAGTCACCCACCCACTCACCCACTCACTCACTCACCCACCCACTCACCCACTCACTCACCCAGTCACCCACCCACTCACCCACTCACTCACTCACCCACTCACTCACTCACCCACTCACCCACTCACTCACCCAGTCACCCACCCATTCACCCACACACTCACTCACCCACTCACTCACTCACTCACCCACTCACCCACTCACCCACTCACTCACCCAGTCACCCACCCACTCACTCACTCACCCACTCACTCACCCACTAAATTCCTTGGCGTGGTCTTTACACCACCACCAACACTAAAACAAAGACAAAGCCCCCCCAGGTAACCTCTAGCAGGCTGTATGGGCAAGTGCTGTCACTCACACACAGACAAAGCTCCCCCCGTGAAGCCTCTAGCAGGCTGCAGGGGCAAGTGCTGTTACACACAGACAAATCTCCCCCGTGTAGCCTCTAGCAGGGATGTAGGGGCAAGTGCTGTCACTCACACACAGACAAAGCTCTCCCAGGTAGCCTCTAGCAGGTTGTAGGGGCAAGTGCCCACACTCATAGAGACCCACAGAGACCCACACTCAGAGACCCACAGAGGTAGTCAACATCTACCCTAGCCACTGTAGCTACAGGATCTAACCCACGACCTCCTGTAGACCAGGCGAGGTAGTCAACATCTCACAGGGTCCAGGGATTGAACCCACGACCTCCTGTAGACCAGGCGAGGTAGTCAACATCTCACAGGGTCCAGGGATTGAACCCACGACCTCCTGGAGACCAGGCGAGGTAGTCAACATCTCACAGGGTCTGGGTTCAAACGCACGACCTCCTGTAGACCAGGCGAGGTAGTCAACATCTACCCGAGCCACTCTAGCTAAAAGATCGAACCCACGACCTCCTGGAGACCAAGCGAGGTAGTCAACATCTCACAGGGTCCAGGGATTGAACCCACGACCTCCTGTAGACCAGGCGAGGTAGTCAACATCTCACAGGGTCTGGGTTCAAACGCACGACCTCCTGTAGACCAGGCGAGGTAGTCAACATCTCACATGGTCCAGGGATCGAACCCACGACCTCCTGTAGACCAGGCGAGGTAGTCAACATCTCACAGGGTCCAGGGATCGAACCCACGACCTCCTGTATACCAGGCGAGGTAGTCAACATCTCACAGGGTCCAGGGATCGAACCCACGACCTCCTGTATACCAGGCGAGGTAGTCAACATCTCACAGGGTCCATGGATCGAACCCACGACCTCCTGTAGACCAGGCGAGGTAGTCAACATCTCACAGGGTCCAGGGATTGAACCCACGACCTCCTGTAGACCAGGCGAGGTAGTCAACATCTCACAGGGTCCAGGGATTGAACCCACGACCTCTTGTAGACCAGGCGAGGTAGTCAACATCTCACAGGGTCTGGGTTCAAACGCACGACCTCCTGTATACCAGGCGAGGTAGTCAACATCTCACAGGGTCTGGGTTCAAACGCACGACCTCCTGTAGACCAGGCGAGGTAGTCAACATCTCACAGGGTCCAGGGATCGAACCCACGACCTCCTGTATACCAAGCGAGGTAGTCAACATCTCACAGGGTCCAGGGATCGAACCCACGACCTCCCGTAGACCAGGCGAGGTAGTCAACCTCTCACAGGGTCCAGGGATCGAACCCACGACCTCCTGTAGACCAGGCGAGGTAGTCAACCTCTCACAGGGTCCAGGGATCGAACCCACGACCTCCCGTAGACCAGGCGAGGTAGTCAACCTCTCACAGGGTCCAGGGATCGAACCCACGACCTCCTGTAGACCAGGCGAGGTAGTCAACCTCTCACAGGGTCCAGGGATCGAACCCACGACCTCCTGTAGACCAGGCGAGGTAGTCAACATCTCACAGGGTCCAGGGATTGAACCCACGACCTCCTGTATACCAAGCGAGGTAGTCAACATCTAGAGAAGTTACAGGATCTAACCCACGACCTCCTGTAGACCAGGCGAGGTAGTCAACATCTAGAGAAGTTACAGGATCTAACCCACGACCTCCTGTAGACCAGGCGAGGTAGTCAACACCTACCCTAGGTTAGGTGTGGTTCGGGCTAGGTGCTATTTCTGTGTTTATTGACGCAAGCAGGGTCTGGTATTTACAGCTGGGCTGTAATGGCGATGGGGGTAGGGGGCAGTGCCAGGTTCTGAATGTTTAACCACGAGACCAGAGGTCGCCTTTGGGCGATGTTGACCACCATCACCACCATCACGACAATCACCACCATTGTCATGGTCACGTGGCCTTCGATGGGGTGACGTCATAGACCACGCCCCCTCAACACCACGTGACCTCGAGCTGACCCATAGACTCAACACTGCACCATAGACTCAGCACTGCCCATAGACTCAACACTGCACCATAGACTCAGCACTGCCCATAGACTCAGCACTGCCCATAGACTCAACACTGCACCATAGACTCAACACTGCCCATAGACTCAACACTGCACCATAGACTCAACACTGCACCATAGACTCAGCACTGCCCATAGACTCAACACTGCACCATAGACTCAACACTGCCCATAGACTCAGCACTGCCCATAGACTCAACACTGCACCATAGACTCAGCACTGCACCATAGACTCAACACTGCACCATCGACTCAGCACTGCCCATAGACTCAACACTGCACCATAGACTCAACACTGCCCACAGACTCAACACTGCACCATAGACTCAATACTGCCCACAGACTCAACACTGCACCATAGACTCAATACTGCCCACAGACTCAACACTGCCCATAGACTCAGCACTGCCCATAGACTCAACACTGCCCACAGACTCAGCACTGCACCATAGACTCAACACTGCACCACAGACTCAGCACTGCCCATAGACTCAACACTGCACCATAGACTCAACACTGCACCATAGACTCAACACTGCACCATAGACTCAACACTGCACCATAGACTCAACACTGCACCATAGACTCAACACTGCACCATGGACTCAACACTGCACCACAGACTCAACACTGCCCATAGACTCAACACTGCACCATGGACTCAACACTGCACCATAGACTCAACACTGCACCATGGACTCAACACTGCACCATAGACTCAACACTGCCCATAGACTCAACACTGCATCATGGACTCAACACTGCACCATAGACTCAACACTGCACCATAGACTCAACACTGCCCATAGACTCAACACTGCCCATAGACTCAACACTGCACCATAGACTCAACACTGCACCATAGACTCAACACTGCCCATAGACTCAACACTGCCCATAGACTCAACACTGCACCATAGACTCAACACTGCCCATAGACTCAACACTGCACCATAGACTCAACACTGCCCATATACTCAACACTGCACCATAGACTCAACACTGCCCATAGACTCAACACTGCCCATAGACTCAACACTGCCCACAGACTCAGCACTGCCCATAGACTCAACACTGCACCATAGACTCAACACTGCCCATAGACTCAACACTGCCCATAGACTCAACACTGCCCATAGACTCAACACTGCCCATAGACTCAACACTGCCCATAGACTCAACACTGCCCATAGACTCAACACTGCCCATAGACTCAGCACTGCACCATAGACTCAACACTGCCCATAGACTCAGCACTGCACCATAGACTCAACACTGCACCATGGACTCAACACTGCACCATAGACTCAACTCACCCACTCACCCACTCACCCACCCACTCACGCACTCACCCACTCACCCACTCACCCACCGACCCATCCACTCACTCACCCACCCACCCATCCACTCACTCACTCAACCACCCACTCACCCTCCCACCCACCCACTCACCCACTCAAACCACCCACCCACTCACCTACCACCTCACCCACTCACCCACTCAGCCACTCACTCACTCACCCACCCACTCACTCACCGACTCACCCACCCACCCGCTCACTCACCCACCCACACACTCACCCACTCACCCACCCACCCACCCACTCACTCACTCACTCACCCACCCACTCACTCACCCACCCACCCGCTCACTCACCCACCCACACACTCACCCACTCACCCACCCACTCACCCACTCACTCACTCACCCACCCACTCACCCACCCACTCACCCACTCAGCCACTCACTCACTCACTCACCCACCCACTCACTCACCGACTCACCCACCCACCCGTTCACTCACCCACCCACCCACCCACCCACTCACTCACCCACTCACCCACCCACCCACCCACTCACTCACCCACCCACACACTCACCCACTCACTCACCCACTCACCCACTCACCCACCCACTCACCCACTCACTCACCCACTGTGTAGTCACCACCACCACTCCTCCTCTCTCTCTCCCCTCGGCCTCGCCAGACCCCTCGTCCCAGAGTTGTCAGCCGGGCGCAGGTTCAGTGAAGACGGACAGACACAGGTACAGACACAGACAGACACAGGCAGACGACACAGAGCGAGGGACAGGCGACAGACTAATGACAGAGACAGCCAGAGACTGAGAGAGAGACAGAGAGTGACTCCTCCTCCTCCTCCTCCCCCCCTCCTCCACTTCCCCTCTTCCCCTACCCCCTCCCCCTCCTCCACCCCCTCCACCACCTCCCCCCCCACCTCCCCCCCCACCCCCCTACCCCCTCCCCCTCCACTCCTCCCCCTCCTCCCCCTCCTCCACCTCCCCCCTCCCCCCCCTCCCCCCCCTCCCCCCCTCCCCCCCTCCCACCTCCCCCCTACCCCCTCCCCCTCCCCCTACCCCCCCTACCCCCTCCACTTCCCCCCCTCCCCCTCCCCCCCCTCCTCCCCCCCCTCCCCCCCCCACCTCCCCCCCACCCCCCTACCCCCTCCTCCCCCCCCACCTCCTCCCCCCCCACCTCCCCCCCCACCTCCACCCCCTCCCCCTACCCCCTCCTCCCCCTCCTCCCTCCCCCCCCTCCCCCTCCTCCCTCCCCCCCCCCTCCCCCCCTCCCCCCTCCCCCTCCCCCTACCCCCCCCTACCCCCCCCTACCCCCTCCACTTCCCCCTTCTCCCCCTCCCCCCCCTCCTCCCCCCCCTCCCCTCCAACCCCCAATCCCCCCTCCCCCCCTCCCCCCTCCCCCTCCCCCCCCTCCTCCCCCCCCCCTCCCCCTACCCCCCCCTACCCCCCCCTACCCCCTCCACTTCCCCCCCCTCCTCCCCCCCCTCCCCTCCAACCCCCAACCCCCCCTCCCCCCCTCCCCCCCTCCCCCCCCCCCTCCTCCTCCTCCTCCCCCCCCCCCCCAGACACATAAGCACAGACAGATATCACAGAGACACACACACACAGACAGAGAGAGAGAGACACGTACATAGGCACACAGAGTAAGTAGCCCCAGCTCACTTTCTAGCAGACGAGTGCCGTTGAGTTGATGTCCCGGCAGGAGCGGAGGGCGGGGGATGGAGACTTCGCCCAGTGAGCACGCGGCGGTGAGGAGGATGCCGTCATCATCATCGTCGTCGTCGTCAGCTCGGCTGTCTCCCCGAGGATCAGGCAGTGGCGGCTCCTGCAAAACCTCTCAGGGGGGGGGGGGGGTGGGGGGCGAATGTCTGGATGGTTTATAAGGATAAGGTCCAACCGTGCAAAGGATAAATGAACAGCTTAAGCGTGTAAAGGCAACTTCACTTCTTTAAATGTTAATGAAAAATAAAGCGACTCTTACAATGCATCTTGTTTGTTTCTATGCCCACTATTAATATACAATGCACTCAAGTTTCTTTAATTAAAGATTCCACTAGGTGGCGACAGATTATATTGTTGGATGCAACGTGCTTACGTGTGATGACGCAGGCACGTTAGGGCGAGCCCTCCCGGAAGCCGTAGAGAATGCGTTGCAGCGCCCCCCGTTCGAAAAAAAAAACATCTTTGAATGTAAGTCTACGGGAACACTCGGGGCGATTCTCAGCCGGAGTGAAATCGTCCAAAAAGAGGCCGTTCTCCACAGAACGTGACATGACGCTGATTGGACTACATCCAGAGGCTGACAGTGACGGCTCGCGTGACTCTGTGGTTGAATGAGATTGGTGGTGCGTCGCCCAATCGCCCTAATGAAGAAACCGCCCCTGGGATCAGGACCGCACAAACTCTGAGGAGGCACAGGTAAGGAGCTCAACGGCGGGAGTGGACAGCTGTCCTGGCGAGAGAAAACCCTCATCGCCCTCACCCTCACCTCCCTTCTGTCGTAGACCTCTTTGGAAGACCGCCTGATGAAGACTTGATACAGCAGCTGTCGTGGCTGTGACGGTTCCACCTGAAGACGGAAGCTTGTGTTGCCTCCGAAACGTCGTGATTTTTATTTTTATTTTATTTTACTTATTAATGTTTTTACCTACGCTGTGACTTTACCGAAAAAGTATATGATGAAGAGCGCTTGTGCTTTGCGATCAATTTATACATTTTAATTAAAAAAATTTCAAAAAATCGTTATTTTTTTTTCTTTTCTATCTCCGTCACTTGAACAAGAATTATTCTTTGGGTCTTTCGAGAAAAGCCGCGTGGATGTGGGGAAAAAAATTAAATTT
>NW_027620458.1:40000-67078 GCF_964198595.1 Lampetra fluviatilis | reverse complement strand
GGTGGGTGGGTGGGTGGGTGGGTGAGTTGGTGGGTGGGTGAGTGGGTGGTGAGTGGGTGGGTGGGTGAGTGGGTGGGTGGGTGGGTGAGTTGGTGGGTGAGTGGGTGGGTGGGTGGGTGAGTTGGTGGGTGAGTGGGTGGGTGGGTGGGTGAGTGGGTGGGTGGGTGAGTTGGTGGGTGGGTGAGTGGGTGGGTGGATGAGTGGGTGGGTGGGTGGGTGAGTTGGTGGGTGAGTGGATGGGTGGGTGGGTGAGTGGGTGGGTGGGTGGGTGGGTGGGTGGGTGAGTGGGTGGGTGGGTGAGTGGGTGGGTGGGTGAGTTGGTGGGTGAGTGGGTGGGTGGGTGAGTGGGTGGGTGAGTGGGTGGGTGAGTGAGTGAGTGGGTGGGTGAGTGAGTGGGTGGGTGAGTGGGTGGGTGGGTGAGTGGGTGGGTGAGTGGGTGGGTGAGTGGGTGGGTGGGTGGGTGGGTGGGTGGGTGAGTGGGTGGGTGGGTGGGTGGGTGGGTGAGTGGGTGGGTGGGTCAGTGAGTGGGTGGGTGGGTGAGTGAGCGGGTGGGTGAGTTGGTGGGTGAGTGGGTGGGTGGGTGAGTGAGTGGGTGAGTGAGTGGGTGGGTGAGTGGGTGGGTGGGTGAGTGGGTGGGTGGGTGGGTGAGTGGGTGGGTGGGTGAGTGGGTGGGTGAGTGGGTGGGTGGGTGAGTGGGTGGGTGGGTGGGTGGGTGGGTGGGTGAGTGGGTGGGTGGGTGGGTGGGTGGGTGAGTGAGTGAGTGAGTGGGTGGGTGAGTGGGTGGGTGGGTGAGTGGGTGGGTGGGTGGGTGGGTGAGTGGGTGGGTGAGTGGGTGGGTGGGTGGGTGAGTGGGTGGGTGAGTGGGTGGGTGGGTGAGTGGGTGGGTGGGTGAGTGGGTGGGTGAGTGGGTGGGTGGGTGGGTGAGTGGGTGGGTGGGTGGGTGAGTGGGTGGGTGGGTGGGTGGGTGAGTGGGTGGGTGGGTGGGTGAGTGGGTGGGTGGGTGAGTGGGTGGGTGAGTGGGTGGGTGGGTGGGTGAGTGAGTGGGTGGGTGGGTGAGTGGGTGGGTGAGTGGGTGGGTGGGTGAGTGGGTGAGTGGGTGGGTGGGTGGGTGAGTGGGTGAGTGGGTGGGTGAGTGGGTGAGTGGGTGGGTGGGTGAGTGGGTGAGTGGGTGGGTGGGTGAGTGGGTGAGTGGGTGGGTGAGTGGGTGGGTGGGTGGGTGAGTGGGTGGGTGAGTGGGTGGGTGGGTGGGTGAGTTGGTGGGTGAGTGAGTGGGTGGGTGAGTGGGTGGGTGGGTGAGTTGGTGGGTGAGTGGGTGGGTGGGTGAGTTGGTGGGTGAGTGGGTGGGTGGGTGGGTAGGTGAGTGGGTGAGTGGGTGGGTGAGTGGGTGAGTTGGTGGGTGAGTGGGTGGGTGAGTGGGTGGGTGGGTGGGTGAGTTGGTGGGTGAGTGGGTGGGTGGGTGGGTGGGTGAGTGGGTGGGTGGGTGGGTGAGTGGGTGGGTGGGTGGGTGGGTGAGTGGGTGGGTGGGTGAGTGGGTGGGTGGGTGAGTTGGTGGGTGAGTGGGTGGGTGAGTTGGTGGGTGAGTGGGTGGGTGGGTGAGTGGGTGGGTGGGTGAGTGGGTGAGTGGGTGGGTGGGTGAGTGGGTGGGTGAGTGGGTGGGTGAGTTGGTGGGTGAGTGAGTGGGTGGGTGAGTGGGTGGGTGGGTGAGTTGGTGGGTGAGTGGGTGGGTGGGTGAGTTGGTGGGTGAGTGAGTGGGTGGGTGAGTGAGTGGGTGGGTGAGTGGGTGGGTGAGTGAGTGAGTGGGTGGGTGAGTGGGTGGGTGAGTGGGTGGGTGGGTGAGTGGGTGGTGAGTGGTTGGGTGGGTGAGTGGGTGGGTGGGTGGGTGAGTTGGTGGGTGAGTGGGTGGGTGGGTGGGTGAGTTGGTGGGTGAGTGGGTGGGTGGGTGAGTTGGTGGGTGGGTGAGTGGGTGGGTGGATGAGTGGGTGGGTGGGTGGGTGGGTGAGTTGGTGGGTGAGTGGATGGGTGGGTGGGTGAGTTGGTGGGTGAGTGGGTGGGTGGGTGGGTGAGTGGGTGGGTGGGTGGTGGGTGAGTTGGTGGGTGGGTGAGTGGGTGGGTGGGTGGGTGAGTGGGTGGGTGGGTGGGTGAGTGGGTGGGTGGGTGAGTTGGTGGTGAGTGGGTGGGTGGGTGGGTGAGTGGGTGGGTGGGTGGGTGGGTGGGTGGGTGGGTGAGTGGGTGGGTGAGTGGGTGGGTGGGTGAGTGGGTGGGTGGGTGAGTTGGTGGGTGAGTGGGTGGGTGGGTGAGTGGGTGGGTGAGTGGGTGGGTGAGTGAGTGGGTGGGTGAGTGAGTGGGTGGGTGAGTGGGTGGGTGGGTGAGTGGGTGGGTGGGTGAGTGGGTGGGTGAGTGGGTGGGTGGGTGGGTGGGTGGGTGAGTGGGTGGGTGGGTGGGTGAGTGGGTGGGTGGGTCGGTGAGTGGGTGGGTGGGTGAGTGAGTGGGTGGGTGAGTTGGTGGGTGAGTGGGTGGGTGGGTGAGTGAGTGGGTGAGTGAGTGGGTGGGTGAGTGGGTGGGTGGGTGGGTGAGTGGGTGGGTGGTGGGTGAGTGGGTGGGTGGGTGAGTGGGTGGGTGAGTGGGTGGGTGGGTGAGTGGGTGGGTGGGTGGGTGGGTGAGTGGGTGGGTGGGTGGGTGAGTGAGTGAGTGAGTGAGTGGGTGGGTGAGTGGGTGGGTGGGTGGGTGGGTGAGTGGGTGGGTGAGTGGGTAGGTGGGTGAGTGGGTGGGTGAGTGGGTGGGTGGGTGAGTGGGTGGGTGGGTGAGTGGGTGGGTGAGTGGGTGGGTGGGTGGGTGGGTGAGTGGGTGGGTGGGTGGGTGAGTGGGTGGGTGGGTGGGTGAGTGAGTGGGTGGGTGGGTGGGTGAGTGGGTGGGTGGGTGGGTGGGTGAGTGGGTGGGTGGGTGGGTGGGTGAGTGGGTGGGTGGGTGGGTGAGTGGGTGGTGAGTGGGTGGGTGGGTGAGTGGGTGGGTGGGTGAGTGGGTGGTGAGTGGGTGGGTGGTGAGTGGGTGAGTGAGTGAGTGGGTGGGTGGGTGGGTGAGTGAGTGGGTGAGTGGGTGGGTGAGTGGGTGAGTGAGTGGGTGGGTGGGTGAGTGGGTGAGTGAGTGAGTGGGTGGGTGAGTGAGTGGGTGAGTGGGTGGGTGGGTGAGTGGGTGAGTGAGTGGGTGGGTGAGTGAGTGGGTGGGTGAGTGGGTGGGTGGGTGAGTGGGTGAGTGAGTGGGTGGGTGAGTGAGTGGGTGGGTGAGTGGGTGGGTGGGTGGGTAAGTGGGTGGGTGAGTGAGTGGGTCGGTAAGTGGGTGGGTGGGTGGGTGAGTGGGTGAGTGAGTGGGTGAGTGAGTGGGTGGGTGGGTGAGTGAGTGGGTGGGTGGGTGGGTGAGTGAGTGAGTGAGTGGGTGGGTGAGTGAGTGGGTGGGTGGGTGAGTGGGTGGGTGGGTGGGTGAGTGGGTGAGTGAGTGGGTGGGTGAGTGGGTGGGTGGGTGAGTGGGTGGGTGAGTGAGTGAGTGAGTGGGTGGGTGGGTGAGTGGGTGGTTGGGTGAGTGGGTGGGTGGGTGAGTGGGTGGGTGAGTGAGTGGGTGGGTGGGTGAGTGAGTGAGTGGGTGGGTGGGTGGGTGGGTGAGTAGGTGGGTGGGTGGGTGGGTGAGTGAGTGAGTGGGTGGGTGAGTGGGTGGGTGAGTGGGTGGGTGGGTGAGTGGGTGAGTGAGTGGGTGGGTGAGTGAGTGGGTGGGTGAGTGGGTGGGTGGGTGGGTGAGTGGGTGGGTGAGTGAGTGGGTGGGTGAGTGAGTGGGTGGGTGAGTGGGTGGGTGGGTGAGTGGGTGGGTGAGTGAGTGAGTGAGTGAGTGGGTGGGTGAGTGAGTGGGTGGGTGGGTGAGTGGGTGGGTGGGTGAGTGGGTGGGTGAGTGGGTGGGTGGGTGGGTGGGTGAGTGGGTGGGTGGGTGGGTGAGTGGGTGGGTGGGTGGGTGGGTGAGTGGGTGGGTGGGTGGGTGAGTGGGTGGGTGGGTGGGTGGGTGGGTGAGTGGGTGGGTGGGTGAGTGGGTGGGTGGGTGAGTGGGTGGGTGGGTGGGTGGTGAGTGAGTGGGTGGGTGGGTGAGTGGGTGGGTGAGTGGGTGGGTGGGTGAGTGGGTGAGTGGGTGGGTGGGTGGGTGAGTGGGTGAGTGGAGTGGGTGAGTGGGTGAGTGGGTGGGTGGGTGAGTGGGTGAGTGGGTGGGTGGGTGAGTGGGTGAGTGGGTGGGTGAGTGGGTGGGTGGGTGGGTGAGTGGGTGGGTGAGTGGGTGGGTGGGTGGGTGAGTTGGTGGGTGAGTGAGTGGGTGGGTGAGTGGGTGGGTGGGTGAGTTGGTGGGTGAGTGGGTGGGTGGGTGAGTTGGTGGGTGAGTGGGTGGGTGGGTGGGTAGGTGAGTGGGTGAGTGGGTGGGTGAGTGGGTGAGTTGGTGGGTGAGTGGGTGGGTGAGTGGGTGGGTGGGTGGGTGAGTTGGTGGGTGAGTGGGTGGGTGGGTGGGTGGGTGGGTGAGTGGGTGGGTGGGTGGGTGAGTGGGTGGGTGGGTGGGTGGGTGAGTGGGTGGGTGGGTGAGTGGGTGGGTGGGTGAGTTGGTGGGTGAGTGGGTGGGTGAGTTGGTGGGTGAGTGGGTGGGTGGGTGAGTGGGTGGGTGGGTGGGTGAGTGGGTGAGTGGGTGGGTGGGTGAGTGGGTGGGTGAGTGGGTGGGTGAGTTGGTGGGTGAGTGAGTGGGTGGGTGAGTGGGTGGGTGGGTGAGTTGGTGGGTGAGTGGGTGGGTGGGTGAGTTGGTGGGTGAGTGAGTGGGTGGGTGAGTGAGTGGGTGGGTGAGTGGGGTGGGTGAGTGAGTGAGTGGGTGGGTGAGTGGGTGGGTGAGTGGGTGGGTGGGTGAGTGGGTGGTGAGTGGTTGGGTGGGTGAGTGGGTGGGTGGGTGAGTTGGTGGGTGAGTGGGTGGGTGGGTGGGTGAGTTGGTGGGTGAGTGAGTGGGTGGGTGGGTGGGTGGGTGAGTTGGTGGGTGGGTGAGTGGTGTGGGTGGATGAGTGGGTGGGTGGGTGGGTGAGTTGGTGGGTGAGTGGATGGGTGGGTGGGTGAGTTGGTGGGTGAGTGGGTGGGTGGGTGGGTGAGTGGGTGGGTGGGTGGGTGGGTGGGTGAGTTGGTGGGTGGGTGAGTGGGTGGGTGGGTGAGTGGGTGGGTGGGTGGGTGAGTGGGTGGGTGGGTGAGTTGGTGGTGAGTGGTGGGTGGGTGGGTGAGTGGGTGGGTGGGTGGGTGGGTGGGTGAGTGGGTGGGTGAGTGGGTGGGTGGGTGAGTGGGTGGGTGGGTGAGTTGGTGGGTGAGTGGGTGGGTGGGTGAGTGGGTGGGTGAGTGGGTGGGTGAGTGAGTGGGTGGGTGAGTGACGTGGGTGGGTGAGTGGGTGGGTGGGTGAGTGGGTGGGTGGGTGAGTGGGTGGGTGAGTGGGTGGGTGGGTGAGTGGGTGGGTGGGTGGGTGAGTGGGTGGGTGGTCGGTGAGTGGGTGGGTGGGTCGGTGAGTGGGTGGGTGGGTGAGTGAGTGGGTGGGTGAGTTGGTGGGTGAGTGGGTGGGTGGGTGAGTGAGTGGTGTGAGTGAGTGGGTGGGTGAGTGGGTGGGTGGGTGGGTGAGTGGGTGGGTGGTGGGTGAGTGGGTGGGTGGGTGAGTGGGTGGGTGAGTGGGTGGGTGGGTGAGTGGGTGGGTGGGTGGGTGGGTGGGTGGGTGAGTGGGTGGGTGAGTGGGTGAGTGAGTGAGTGAGTGAGTGGGTGGAGTGAGTGGGTGGGTGGGTGGGTGGGTGGGTGAGTGGGTGGGTGAGTGGGTAGGTGGGTGAGTGGGTGGGTGAGTGGGTGGGTGGGTGAGTGGGTGGGTGGGTGAGTGGGTGGGTGAGTGGGTGGGTGGGTGGGTGGGTGAGTGGGTGGGTGGGTGAGTGGGTGGGTGGGTGGGTGAGTGGGTGGGTGGGTGAGTGGGTGGGTGGGTGGGTGGGTGGGTGAGTGGGTGGGTGGGTGGGTGGGTGAGTGGGTGGGTGGGTGGGTGAGTGGGTGGGTGAGTGGGTGGGTGGGTGAGTGGGTGGGTGGGTGAGTGGGTGGGTGAGTGGGTGGGTGGGTGGGTGAGTGGGTGAGTGAGTGAGTGAGTGGGTGGGTGGGTGGGTGAGTGAGTGGGTGAGTGAGTGGGTGGGTGAGTGGGTGAGTGAGTGGGTGGGTGGGTGAGTGGGTGAGTGAGTGGGTGGGTGAGTGAGTGGGTGAGTGGGTGGGTGGGTGAGTGGGTGAGTGAGTGGGTGGGTGAGTGAGTGGTGGGTGAGTGGGTGGGTGGGTGAGTGGGTGAGTGAGTGGGTGGGTGAGTGAGTGGGTGGGTGAGTGGGTGGGTGGGTGGGTAAGTGGGTGGGTGAGTGAGTGGGTCGGTAAGTGGGTGGGTGGGTGGGTGAGTGGGTGAGTGAGTGGGTGAGTGAGTGGGTGGGTGGGTGAGTGAGTGGGTGGGTGGGTGAGTGAGTGAGTGAGTGGGTGGGTGAGTGAGTGGGTGGGTGGGTGAGTGGGTGGGTGGGTGGGTGGGTGAGTGGGTGAGTGAGTGGGTGGGTGAGTGGGTGGG
Organism: Lampetra fluviatilis; assembly: GCF_964198595.1. NCBI lineage: Eukaryota > Metazoa > Chordata > Hyperoartia > Petromyzontiformes > Petromyzontidae > Lampetra > Lampetra fluviatilis. The sequence goes on along the minus strand of NW_027620458.1, from coordinate 60,469 downwards.
TGGGTGAGTGGGTGGGTGAGTGAGTGAGTGGGTGGGTGGGTGAGTGGGTGGTTGGGTGAGTGGGTGGGTGGGTGAGTGGGTGGGTGAGTGAGTGGGTGGGTGGGTGAGTGAGTGAGTGGGTGGGTGGGTGGGTGGGTGAGTAGGTGGGTGGGTGGGTGGGTGAGTGAGTGAGTGGGTGGGTGAGTGGGTGGGTGAGTGGGTGGGTGGGTGAGTGGGTGAGTGAGTGGGTGGGTGAGTGAGTGGGTGGGTGAGTGGGTGGGTGGGTGGGTGAGTGGGTGGGTGAGTGAGTGGGTGGGTGAGTGAGTGGGTGGGTGAGTGGGTGGGTGGGTGAGTGGGTGGGTGAGTGAGTGAGTGAGTGGGTGGGTGAGTGAGTGGGTGGGTGGGTGAGTGGGTGGGTGGGTGGGTGAGTGGGTGGGTGAGTGAGTGGGTGGGTGAGTGAGTGGGTGGGTGAGTGGGTGGGTGGGTGAGTGGGTGGGTGGGTGGGTGGGTGAGTGGGTGGGTGAGTGAGTGGGTGGGTGAGTGAGTGAGTGGGTGGGTGCGTGAGTGGGTGGGTCGGTGAGTGGGTGGGTGAGTGAGTGGGTGGGTGAGTGGGTGGGTGGGTGAGTGGGTGGGTGGGTGGGTGGGTGGGTGAGTGGGTGGGTGAGTGAGTGGGTGGGTGAGTGAGTGAGTGGGTGCGTGAGTGGGTGGGTCGGTGAGTGGGTGGGTGAGTGAGTGGGTGGGTGAGTGGGTGGGTGGGTGAGTGGGTGGGTGGGTGGGTGAGTGGGTGGGTGAGTGAGTGGGTGGGTGAGTGAGTGAGTGGGTGCGTGAGTGGGTGGGTGGGTGAGTGGGTGGGTGAGTGAGTGAATGGGTGGGTGGGTGGGTGAGTGGGTGAGTGGGTGGGTGGGTGAGTGGGTGGGTGAGTAGTGATGGTGTCCACCCACCCCTCTGTGTGTAGCCACAGTGCCGCTAACAGCACTTGCCCCTACAACCCTGCTAGAGGCTACCTGGGGGAGCTTTGTCGTTGCTCCTGATGATGATGATGCTACTGCTGATGATGCTGCTGATGATGATGATGCTGCTGATGATGATGATGATGCTGCTGCTGATGATGCTGCTGCTGCTGCTGCTGATGATGCTGCTGATGATGATGCTGATGATGATGCTGCTGCTGATGATGCTGCTGATGCTGCTGATGATGATGCTGCTGATGATGATGATGATGATGCTGATGATGATGCTGCTGCTGATGATGCTGCTGCTGATGATGCTGCTGATGATGCTGATGATGATGATGATGCTGCTGCTGATGCTGCTGCTGATGATGATGCTGATGATGATGCTGCTGCTGATGATGATGCTGATGATGATGCTGCTGCTGCTGCTGCTGATGATGATGCTGCTGATGATGATGATGCTGCTGATGATGATGCTGCTGATGATGATGCTGCTGATGATGATTTCTCACCCTTTGAGTCGCTTTTGGAAGCTCCCAATTCCCCATTCGCTGGCTCCGAAATGCGTCCTGGAACTGACAACGAGAAACCCACAACCACCACGAGGGGGCGATAGAGCAGGCTCCCACAGGGTTCAGTGTTCATCAGTGAGACTCCCACAGGGTTCAGTGTTCATCAGTGAGGCTCCCACAGGGTTCAGTGTTCATCAGTGAGGCTCCCACAGGGTTCAGTGTTCATCAGCGAGACTCCCACAGGGTTCAGTGTTCATCAGTGAGGCTCCCACAGGGTTCAGTGTTCATCAGTGAGGCTCCCACAGGGTTCAGTGTTCATCAGCGAGACTCCCACAGGGTTCAGTGTTCATCAGTGAGACTCCCACAGGGTTCAGTGTTAATCAGTGAGACTCCCACAGGGTTCAGTGTTAATCAGTGAGACTCCCACAGGGTTCAGTGTTCATCAGCGAGACTCCCACAGGGTTCAGTGTTCATCAGCGAGACTCCCACAGGGTTCAGTGTTAATCAGCGAGACTCCCACAGGGTTCAGTGTTCATCACTGAGACTCCCACAGGGTTCAGTGTTAATCAGTGAGACTCCCACAGGGTTCAGTGTTCATCAGTGAGACTCCCACAGGGTTCAGTGTTAATCAGTGAGACTCCCACAGGGTTCAGTGTTAATCAGCGAGACTCCCACAGGGTTCAGTGTTCATCAGTGAGACTCCCACAGGGTTCAGTGTTCATCAGCGAGACTCCCACAGGGTTCAGTGTTCATCAGCGAGACTCCCACAGGGTTCAGTGTTAATCAGCGAGACTCCCACAGGGTTCAGTGTTCATCACTGAGACTCCCACAGGGTTCAGTGTTAATCAGTGAGACTCCCACAGGGTTCAGTGTTCATCAGTGAGACTCCCACAGGGTTCAGTGTTAATCAGTGAGACTCCCACAGGGTTCAGTGTTCATCAGTGAGACTCCCACAGGGTTCAGTGTTCATCAGTGAGACTCCCACAGGGTTCAGTGTTCATCAGTGAGACTCCCACAGGGTTCAGTGTTAATCAGTGAGACTCCCACAGGGTTCAGTGTTCATCAGCGAGACTCCCACAGGGTTCAGTGTTCATCAGTGAGACTCACACAGGGTTCAGTGTTAATCAGCGAGACTCCCACAGGGTTCAGTGTTCATCAGTGAGACTCCCACAGGGTTCAGTGTTAATCAGTGAGACTCCCACAGGGTTCAGTGTTAATCAGTGAGACTCCCACAGGGTTCAGTGTTAATCAGTGAGACTCCCACAGGGTTCAGTGTTAATCAGTGAGACTCCCACAGGGTTCAGTGTTCATCAGTGAGACTCACACAGGGTTCAGTGTTAATCAGTGAGACTCCCACAGGGTTCAATGTTCATCAGTGAGACTCCCACAGGGTTCAGTGTTCATCAGTGAGACTCACACAGGGTTCAGTGTTCATCAGTGAGACTCACACAGGGTTCAGTGTTAATCAGTGAGACTCCCACAGGGTTCAGTGTTAATTAGTGAGACTCACACAGGGTTCAGTGTTCATCAGTGAGACTCCCACAGGGTTCAGTGTTAATCAGTGAGACTCCCACAGGGTTCAGTGTTCATCAGTGAGACTCCCACAGGGTTCAGTGTTCATCAGTGAGACTCCCACAGGGTTCAGTGTTCATCAGCGAGACTCCCACAGGGTTCAGTGTTCATCAGTGAGACTCCCACAGGGTTCAGTGTTAATCAGTGAGACTCCCACAGGGTTCAGTGTTCATCAGTGAGACTCCCACAGGGTTCAGTGTTCATCAGCGAGACTCCCACAGGGTTCAGTGTTCATCAGTGAGACTCCCACAGGGTTCAGTGTTCATCAGCGAGACTCCCACAGGGTTCAGTGTTCATCAGTGAGACTCCCACAGGGTTCAGTGTTCATCAGTGAGACTCCCACAGGGTTCAGTGTTCATCAGCGAGACTCCCACAGGGTTCAGTGTTCATCAGTGAGACTCCCACAGGGTTCAGTGTTCATCAGTGAGGCTCCCACAGGGTTCAGTGTTCATCAGCGAGACTCCCACAGGGTTCAGTGTTCATCAGTGAGACTCCCACAGGGTTCAGTGTTCATCAGTGAGACTCCCACAGGGTTCAGTGTTAATCAGTGAGACTCCCACAGGGTTCAGTGTTCATCAGTGAGACTCACACAGGGTTCAGTGTTCATCAGTGAGACTCCCACAGGGTTCAGTGTTAATCAGTGAGACTCCCACAGGGTTCAGTGTTCATCAGCGAGACTCCCACAGGGTTCAGTGTTCATCAGTGAGACTCCCACAGGGTTCAGTATTAATCAGTGAGACTCCCACAGGGTTCAGTGTTCATCAGCGAGACTCCCACAGGGTTCAGTGTTCATCAGTGAGACTCCCACAGGGTTCAGTGTTCATCAGCGAGACTCCCACAGGGTTCAGTGTTAATCGCTGAGACTCCCACAGGGTTCAGTGTTCATCAGTGAGACTCCCACAGGGTTCAGTGTTAATCAGTGAGACTCACACAGGGTTCAGTGTTCATCAGTGAGACTCCCACAGGGTTCAGTGTTCATCAGTGAGACTCCCACAGGGTTCAGTGTTAATGACACTCCTATAGGGTTCAGTGTTAATGACACTCCTATAGGGTTCAGTGTTAATGACACTCCTATAGGGTTCAGTGTTAATGGGACTCCTATAGGGTTCAGTGTTAATGACACTCCTATAGGGTTCAGTGTTAATGACACTCCTATAGGGTTCAGTGTTAATGACACTCCTATAGGATTCAGTGTTAAAGGGACCCCCTATAGGGTTCAGTGTTAATGACACTTCTATAGGATTTAGTATTAATGACACTCCTATAGGGTTCAGTGTTAATGACACTCCTATAGGGTTCAGTGTTAATGACACTCCTATAGGGTTCAGTGTTAATGGGACTCCTATAGGGTTCAGTGTTAATGACACTCCTATAGGGTTCAGTGTTAATGACACTCCTATAGGGTTCAGTGTTAATGACACTCCTATAGGATTCAGTGTTAATGACACTCCTATAGGGTTCAGTGTTAATGGGACTCCTATAGGGTTCAGTGTTAATGACACTCCTATAGGGTTCAGTGTTAATGACACTCCTATAGGGTTCAGTGTTAATGACACTCCTATAGGATTCAGTGTTAAAGGGACCCCCTATAGGGTTCAGTGTTAATGACACTTCTATAGGATTTAGTATTAATGACACTCCTATAGGGTTCAGTGTTAATGACACTCCTATAGGGTTCAGTGTTAATGACACTCCTATAGGGTTCAGTGTTAATGGGACTCCTATAGGGTTCAGTGTTAATGACACTCCTATAGGGTTCAGTGTTAATGGGACTCCTATAGGGTTCAGTGTTAATGACACTCCTATAGGGTTCAGTGTTAATGACACTCCTATAGGGTTCAGTGTTAATGACACTCCTATAGGATTCAGTGTTAATGACACTCCTATAGGGTTCAGTGTTAATGGGACTCCTATAGGGTTCAGTGTTAATGACACTCCTATAGGGTTCAGTGTTAATGACACTCCTATAGGGTTCAGTGTTAATGACACTCCTATAGGATTCAGTGTTAAAGGGACCCCCTATAGGGTTCAGTGTTAATGACACTTCTATAGGATTTAGTATTAATGACACTCCTATAGGGTTCAGTGTTAATGACACTCCTATAGGGTTCAGTGTTAATGACACTCCTATAGGGTTCAGTGTTAATGGGACTCCTATAGGGTTCAGTGTTAATGACACTCCTATAGGGTTCAGTGTTAATGGGACTCCTATAGGGTTCAGTGTTAATGACACTCCTATAGGGTTCAGTGTTAATGGGACTCCTATAGGGTTCAGTGTTAATGACACTCCTATAGGGTTCAGTGTTAATGACACTCCTATAGGGTTCAGTGTTAATGGGACTCCTATAGGGTTCAGTGTTAATGACACTCCTATAGGGTTCAGTGTTAATGACACTCCGATAGGGTTCAGTGTTAATGACACTCCTATAGGGTTCAGTGTTAATGACACTCCTATAGGGTTCAGTGTTAATGACACTCCTATAGGGTTCAGTGTTAATGGGACTCCTATAGGGTTCAGTGTTAATGACACTCCGATAGGGTTCAGTGTTAATGACACTCCTATAGGGTTCAGTGTTAATGACACTCCTATAGGGTTCAGTGTTAATGACACTCCCACAGGGTTCAGTGTTAATGACACTCCTATAGGGTTCTGTGTTAATGGGACTCCTATAGGGTTCAGTGTCAATGACACTCCTATAGGGTTCAGTGTTAATGGGACTCCTATAGGGTTCAGTGTTAATGACACTCCTATAGGGTTCAGTGGTAATGACACTCCTATAGGGTTCAGTGTTAATGGGACTACTATAGGGTTCAGTGTTAATGACAATCCTATAGGGTTCAGTGTTAATGACACTCCTATAGGGTTCAGTGTTAATGGGACTCCTATAGGGTTCAGTGTTAATGATACTCCTATAGGGTTCAGTGTTAATGACACTCCTATAGGGTTCAGTGTTAATGGGACTCCCTATAGGGTTCAGTGTTAATGACACTCCTATAGGGTTCAGTGTCAATGACACTCCTATAGGGTTCAGTGTTAATGGGACTCCTATAGGGTTCAGTGTTAATGACACTCCTATAGGGTTCAGTGTTAATGACACTCCTATAGGGTTCAGTGTTAATGACACTCCTATAGGGTTCAGTGTTAATGACACTCCTATAGGGTTCAGTGTTAATGGGACTCCTATAGGGTTCAGTGTTAATGACACTCCTATAGGGTTCAGTGTTAATGACACTCCTATATGGTTCAGTGTTAATGACACTCCTATAGGATTCAGTGTTAATGACACTCCTATAGGGTTCAGTGTTAATGACACTCCTATAGGATTCAGTGTTAAAGGGACCCCCTATAGGGTTCAGTGTTAATGACACTCCTATAGGATTCAGTGTTAATGACACTCCTATAGGGTTCAGTGTTAATGACACTCCTATAGGGTTCAGTGTTAATGACACTCCTATAGAATTCAGTGTTAATGACACTCCTATAGGGTTCAGTGTTAATGACACTCCTATAGGGTTCAGTGCTAATGACACTCCTATAGGGTTCAGTGTTAATGACACTCCTATAGGGTTCAGTGTTAATGACACTCCTATAGGGTTCAGTGTTAATGACACTCCTATAGGGTTCAGTGTTAATGGGACTCCTATAGGGTTCAGTGTTAATGGGACTCCTATAGGGTTCAGTGTTAATGACACTCCTATAGGATTCAGTGTTAAAGGGACCCCCTATAGGGTTCAGTGTTAATGACACTCCTATAGGGTTCAGTGTTAATGGGACTCCTATAGGGTTCAGTGTTAATGGGACTCCTATAGGGTTCAGTGTTAATGACACTCCTATAGGGTTCAGTGTTAATGGGACTCCTATAGGGTTCAGTGTTAATGACACTCCTATAGGGTTCAGTGTTAATGACACTCCTATAGGGTGCAGTGTTAATGACACTCCTATAGGATTCAGTGTTAATGACACTCCTATAGGATTTAGTATTAATGACACTCCTATAGGATTCAGTGTTAATGACACTCCTATAGGATTTAGTATTAATGACACTCCTATAGGGTTCAGTGTTAATGACACTCCTATAGGGTTCAGTGTTAATGACACTCCTATAGGGTGCAGTGTTAATGACACTCCTATAGGGTTCAGTGTTAATGGGACTCCTAAAGGGTTCAGTGTTAATGACACTCCTATAGGGTTCAGTGTTAATGACACTCCTATAGGGTTCAGTGTTAATGACACTCCTATAGGATTTAGTATTAATGACACTCCTATAGGATTCAGTGTTAATGACACTCCTATAGGATTTAGTATTAATGACACTCCTATAGGATTCAGTGTTAATGACACTCCTATAGGATTTAGTATTAATGACACTCCTATAGGGTTCAGTGTTAATGACACTCCTATAGGATTCAGTGTTAATGACACTCCTATAGGGTTCAGTGTTAATGACACTCCTATAGGGTTCAGTGTTAATGACACTCCTATAGGGTTCAGTGTTAATGACACTCCTATAGGGTTCAGTGTTAATGACACTCCTATAGGGTTCAGTGTTAATGACACTCCTATAGGGTTCAGTGTTAATGACACTCCTATATGGTTCAGTGTTAATGGGACTCCTATAGGGTTCAGTGTTAATGACACTCCTATAGGATTTAGTATTAATGACACTCCTATAGGGTTCAGTGTTAATGACACTCCTATAGGGTTCAGTGTTAATGACACTCCTATAGGGTGCAGTGTTAATGACACTCCTATAGGGTTCAATGTTAATGACACTCCTATAGGGTTCATTGTTAATGACACTCCTATAGGGTTCAGTGTTAATGACACTCCTATAGGGTTCAGTGTTAATGACACTCCTATAGGGTTCAGTGTTAATGGGACTCCTATAGGGTTCAGTGTTAATGGGACTCCTATAGGGTTCAGTGTTAATGACACTCCTATAGGGTTCAGTGTTAATGACACTCCTATAGGGTTCAGTGTTAATGGGACTCCTATAGGGTTCAGTGTTAATGACACTCCTATAGAATTCAGTGTTAATGGGACTCCTATAGGGTTCAGTGTTAATGGGACTCCTATAGGGTTCAGTTTTAATGACACTCCTATAGGGTTCATTGTTAATGACACTCCTATAGAATTCAGTGTTAATGGGACTCCTATAGGGTTCAGTGTTAATGGGACTCCTATAGGGTTCAGTGTTAATGACACTCCTATAGGGTTCAGTGTTAATGGGACTCCTATAGGGTTCAGTGTTAATGGGACTCCTATAGGGTTCATTGTTAATGACACTCCTATAGGATTCAGTGTTAATGGGACTCCCTATAGAATTCAGTGTTAATGGGACTCCTATAGGGTTCAGTGTTAATGGGACTCCTATAGGATTCAGTGTTAATGACACTCCTATAGGGTTCAATATTAATGACACTGCTATAGGGTTCAGTGTTAATGGGACTCCTATAGGGTTCAGTGTTAATGACACTCCTATAGGGTTCAGTGTTAATGGGACTCCTATAGGGTTCAGTGTTAATGACACTCCTATAGGGTTCAGTGTTAATGACACTCCTATAGGGTTCAGTGTTAATGACACTCCTATAGGGTTCAGTGTTAATGGGACTCCTATAGGGTTCAGTGTTAATGACACTCATATAGGGTTCAGTGTTAATGGGACTCCTATAGGGTTCAGTGTTAATGACACTCCTATAGGGTTCAGTGTTAATGACACTCCTATAGGGTTCAGTGTTAATGACACTCCTATAGGGTTCAGTGTTAATGGGACTCCTATAGAATTCAGTGTTAATGACACTCCTATAGGGTTCAGTGTTATTGACACTCCTATAGGGTTCAGTGTTAATGGGACTCCTATAGGGTTCAGTGTTAATGACACTCCTATAGGGTTCAGTGTTAATGGGACTCCTATAGGGTTCAGTGTTAATGACACTCCTATAGGGTTCAGTGTTAATGGGACTCCTATAGGGTTCAGTGTTAATGACACTCCTATAGGGTTCAGTGTTAATGACACTCATATAGGGTTCAGTGTTAATGACACTCCTATAGGGTTCAGTGTTAATGACACTCCTATAGGGTTCAGTGTTAATGACACTCCTATAGGGTTCAGTGTTAATGACACTCCTATAGGGTTCAGTGTTAATGACACTCCTATAGGGTTCAGTGTTAATGACACTCCTATAGGGTTCAGTGTTAATGACACTCCTATAGGGTTCAGTGTTAATGGGACTCCTATAGGGTTCAGTGTTAATGACACTCCTATAGGGTTCAGTGTTAATGACACTCCTATAGGGTTCAGTGTTAATGACACTCCTATAGGGTTCAGTGTTAATGACACTCCTATATGGTTCAGTGTTAATGGGACTCCTATAGGGTTCAGTGTTAATGACACTCCTATAGGATTCAGTGTTAAAGGGACCCCCTATAGGGTTCAGTGTTAATGACACTCCTATAGGATTTAGTATTAATGACACTCCTATAGGGTTCAGTGTTAATGACACTCCTATAGGGTTCAGTGTTAATGACACTCCTATAAGGTTCAGTGTTAATGACACTCCTATAGGGTTCAATGTTAATGACACTCCTATAGGGTTCATTGTTAATGACACTCCTATAGGGTTCAGTGTTAATGACACTCCTATAGGGTTCAGTGTTAATGACACTCCTATAGGGTTCAGTGTTAATGGGACTCCTATAGGGTTCAGTGTTAATGGGACTCCTATAGGGTTCAGTGTTAATGACACTCCTATAGGGTTCAGTGTTAATGACACTCCTATAGGGTTCAGTGTTAATGGGACTCCTATAGGGTTCAGTGTTAATGACACTCCTATAGAATTCAGTGTTAATGGGACTCCTATAGGGTTCAGTGTTAATGGGACTCCTATAGGGTTCAGTTTTAATGACACTCCTATAGGGTTCATTGTTAATGACACTCCTATAGAATTCAGTGTTAATGGGACTCCTATAGGGTTCAGTGTTAATGGGACTCCTATAGGGTTCAGTGTTAATGACACTCCTATAGGGTTCAGTGTTAATGGGACTCCTATAGGGTTCAGTGTTAATGGGACTCCTATAGGGTTCATTGTTAATGACACTCCTATAGGATTCAGTGTTAATGGGACTCCCTATAGAATTCAGTGTTAATGGGACTCCTATAGGGTTCAGTGTTAATGGGACTCCTATAGGATTCAGTGTTAATGACACTCCTATAGGGTTCAATATTAATGACACTCCTATAGGGTTCAGTGTTAATGACACTCCTATAGGGTTCAGTGTTAATGGGACTCCTATAGGGTTCAGTGTTAATGGGACTCCTATAGGGTTCAGTGTTAATGACACTCCTATAGGGTTCAGTGTTAATGACACTCCTATAAGGTTCAGTGTTAATGACACTCCTATAGGGTTCAGTGTTAATGAGACCCCCTATAGGGTTCAGTGTTAATGACACTCCTATAGGATTCAGTGTTAATGACACTCCTATAGGGTTCAGTGTTAATGGGACTCCTATAGGGTTCAGTGTTAATGGGACTCCTATAGGGTTCAGTGTTAATGACACTCCTATAGGGTTCAGTGTTAATGACACTCCTATAGGGTTCAGTGTTAATGGGACTCCTATAGGGTTCAGTGTTAATGGGACTCCTATAGGGTTCAGTGTTAATGACACTCCTATAGGGTTCAGTGTTAATGACACTCCTATAGGGTGCAGTGTTAATGACACTCCTATAGGGTGCAGTGTTAATGACACTCCTATAGGGTTCAGTGTTAATGACACTCCTATAGGGTGCAGTGTTAATGACACTCCTATAGGGTTCAGTGTTAATGACACTCCTATAGGGTGCAGTGTTAATGACACTCCTATAGGGTTCAGTGTTAATGACACTCCTATAGGGTGCAGTGTTAATGACACTCCTATAGGGTTCAGTGTTAATGACACTCCTATAGGGTTCAGTGTTAATGACACTCCTATAGGGTGCAGTGTTAATGACACTCCTATAGGGTTCAGTGTTAATGACACTCCTATAGGGTTCAGTGTTAATGACACTCCTATAGGGTTCAGTGTTAATGACACTCCTATAGGGTTCAGTGTTAATGGGACCCCCTATAGGGTCCAATGTTAATGAGCAACATGCCTCTACGTCACTCACCTGCTGAGCGTTGTGATTGGTCGACATCCGGGTCTCTCTGTGTGTCCGACGCCACGGGATTGGTACCTCACAATGTTGACGATTAGCTTGGTCGGTTGCCCTGGGCGACGCGATCCGGAATCGTTCAGTTGTAATCGCGGGGATCGATTCCGCCGTTCGTTTTCACGTTGAGTTGTTGAATCGACGATCGATTCCGATTTGTTTAGTTGGTTGGTTAGGTGGGCGTTGGGGAATCGAAGCAAAAGAATCGGAATCGATAGCGAGTCATGACAGCATTGGTTAGGTGAGGGTGACGTCACGGGACAGACCCTGCAGGTGCCGTGGGTTGTACTGCTGTGCCAGGCTAGGTGCATGAGGAGGTCACGTGACGGACCCACACACTCACTCATCCACTCACTCACTCACTCACCCACTCACTCACACACAGACACACACGCACAGACACACACACACAGACACACACACACAGACACACACACACACAGAGACACACAGACACACACACACACACAGACACACACACACACAGACACACACACACACTGACACACACAGACACACACACACAGACACACACACACACACTGACACATAGACACACACACACAGACACACACACACAGACACACACAGACACACACACACACAGACACACACACAGACACACACAGACACACACACAGACACACACACAGACACACACACAGACACACAGACACACACACACACAGACACACAGACACACACACACAGACACACACACACAGACACACACACACACAGACACACACACACAGACACACACACACACAGACACACACACACACAGACACACACACAGACACACACACAGACACACAGACACACACACACACAGACACACAGACACACACACACAGACACACACACAGACACACACACACACAGACACACACACACAGACACACACACACACAGACACACACACACACAGACACACACACACACAGACACACACACAGACACACACACAGACACACACACACACAGACACACACACAGACACACACACAGACACACAGACACACACACACACAGACACACAGACACACACACACAGACACACACACACACACTGACACATAGACACACACACACAGACACACACACACAGACACACACAGACACACACACAGACACACACACAGACACACTGACACACACACACACAGACACACACACACACACAGACACACTGACACACAGACACACAGACACACACACACAGACACACACACAGACACACACACAGACACACTGACACACACACAGACACACTGACACACAGACACACACACACACTGACACACACACACACAGACACACACACACACTGACACACACACACAAAGACACACACACACAGACACACACACACACAGACTCACACACACACTGACACACACACACACACTGACACACACACACACACAGACACACAGACACACACACAGACACACACACAGACACACACACAGACTGGGTGTAAACATTCACACTTCCAGATGTTTAGATGTTTCAGACAAACATGGCGGCAGTCTGGTTGGAGATTATTGTCAGACACAGACAAAGCTCCCCCAGGTAGCCTCTAGCAGGGCTGTAGGGGCAAGTGCAGTTACACAGACAAAGCTCCCCCAGGTAGCCTCCATCAGGGCTGTAGGGGCAAGTGCAGTTACACAGACAAAGCTCCCCCAGGTAGCCTCCATCAGGGCTGTAGGGGCAAGTGCAGTTACACAGACACAGGCAAAGCTTCCCCAGGTAGCCTCTATCAGGACTGTAGGGGCAAGTGCAGCTACGCAGACACAGGCAAAGCTCCCCCAGGTAGTCTCTCGCCCAGTGCTAGCGATGTTCACGACACCACCACCACTACACCACCACCACTACACCACCACTGCACCACCACCAACACTACACTACTACCACCACCACTACACCACCACCACTACACCACCACCACTACACCACCACCACGACACCACCACCACTACACCACCACCACTACACCACCACCACGACACCACCACCACTACTACCACCACCACTACACCACCACTACTACACCACCACCACTACACCACCACGACACCACCACTTCACCACCACCACTACACCACCACCACGACACCACCACCACCACCACTACACCACCACCACCATTACACCACCACCACTACATCTGTAGCTGTATTGATTCCCATAAATATTTGAATAGTTCAGAAGACATTAATAATGAAGGTCAGTGTAGACTGTGTGTGTGTATGTGTGTCTGTGTGTGTGTATGTGTGTCTGTGTGTGTGTGTATGTGTGTCTGTGTGTGTGTGTCTGTGTGTGTGTATGTGTGTGTGTGTGGGCGTTTCTGTGTGTCTCTGTGTGTATGTCTGTGTGTGCCTCTGTGTCTCTGTGTGTGTGTCTGTGTGTGTCTCTGTGTGTGTGTCTGTGTGTGTGTCTCTGTGTGTGTGTGTCTGTGTGTCTGTATGTGTGTCTGTGTGTGTCTCTGTGTGTCTCTGTGTGTGTCTCTGTGTGTCTCTGTATGTGTCTGTGTGTGTGTGTCTGTGTGTGTGTGTGTCTGTGTGTGTGTGTGTCTGTGTGTCTGTGCCGGTAGTCTTCATAGGCGCTGCTGCTTCTACTCGTTTGCAGCACTTGCCCCTACAGCCAAGCTAGAGGCTACCTGGGGCCGCCTTTGTCTGTGTGACGATCACGAGGCCTCTAAGTGAGGCACTAATGGAACACGAATCGATCTCGCGCTCTCTGTTTGATATCGCAAAGTCGTGATGCTAATGGGCTTGAGTGGGTGAGTGGGTGGGTGGGTGAGTGGGTGAGTGGGTGAGTGGGTGGGTGGGTGAGTGGGTGAGTGGGTGAGTGGGTGGGTGGGTGGGTGGGTGAGTGGGTGGGTGGGTGGGTGAGTGGGTGAGTGGGTGGGTGGGTGAGTGGGTGAGTGGGTGGGTGAGTGGGTGGGTGGGTGGGTGAGTGGGTGAGTGGGTGGGTGGGTGGGTGGGTGAGTGGGTGAGTGGGTGGGTGAGTGAGTGGGTGAGTGGGTGGGTGAGTGGGTGGGTGGGTGGGTGAGTGGGTGAGTGGGTGGGTGGGTGAGTGGGTGAGTGGGTGGGTGAGTGGGTGAGTGGGTGGGTGAGTGGGTGAGTGGGTGGGTGGGTGGGTGGGTGAGTGGGTGAGTGGGTGGGTGGGTGGGTGAGTGGGTGAGTGGGTGGGTGAGTGGGTGAGTGGGTGGGTGGGTGGGTGAGTGGGTGAGTGGGTGGGTGAGTGGGTGAGTGGGTGGGTGAGTGGGTGAGTGGGTGGGTGGGTGGGTGGGTGAGTGGGTGAGTGGGTGGGTGGGTGGGTGAGTGGGTGAGTGGGTGGGTGAGTGGTGGGTGAGTGGGTGGGTGAGTGGGTGAGTGGGTGGGTGGGTGGGTGGGTGAGTGGGTGAGTGGGTGGGTGGGTGGGTGAGTGGGTGAGTGGGTGGGTGAGTGGGTGAGTGGGTGGGTGGGTGGGTGAGTGGGTGAGTGGGTGGGTGAGTGGGTGAGTGGGGTGGGTGAGTGGGTGAGTGGGTGGGTGGGGGGTGGTGTGGGTGAGTGGGTGAGTGGGTGGGTGGGTGGGTGAGTGGGTGAGTGGGTGGGTGAGTGGGTGAGTGGGTGGGTGAGTGGGTGAGTGGGTGGGTGGGTGGGTGAGTGGGTGAGTGGGTGGGTGGGTGGGTGAGTGGGTGAGTGGGTGGGTGGGTGGGTGAGTGGGTGGGTGGTGTGAGTGGGTGAGTGGGTGAGTGGGTGGAGTGGGTGAGTGGGTGGGTGGGTGGGTGGGTGGAGTGGGTGGGTGGGTGGTGGGTGGGTGGGTGGGTGAGTGGGTGGGTGGGTGGGTGAGTGGGTGAGTGGTGGTGGGTGGGTGGGTGAGTGGGTGGGTGGGGTGTGGGTGGGTGGGTGGTGGGTGAGTGGGTGGGTGGGTGTGTGGGTGGGTGGGTGGGTGGGTGAGTGGGTGGGTGGGTGGGTGGGTGGGTGGGTGGTGGGGGTGGGTGGTGGTGTGGTGGGTGGGTGGGTGAGTGGGTGGGTGGGTGTGTGGGTGGGTGGTGTGGGTGAGTGAGTGGGTGAGTGGGGGGTGGGGTGGGTGGGTGGGTGAGTGGGTGGGTGGGTGGGTGGTGGGGTGGGGGGGTGAGTGGGTGGGTGGTGGGTGGGTGGGTGGGGTGGAGTGGGTGGGTGGGTGAGGGGTGGGGTGGGTGGTGTGGTGGGTGGGTGGTGGGTGGGTGGTGTGGTGGGTGAGTGGTGGGTGGTGGGTGGGTTGTGGGGTGGGTGGTGGGTGGGAGGGTGTGTGGGGTGAGTGGGTGGGTGGGTGGTGGGTGGGTGTGGTGGTGGGTGTGGTGGGTGGTGGGTGTGTGGGGGTGGGTGGGTGAGTGGGTGGGGGTGTGAGTGGGGTGGTGAGTCTGTGGGTGGGTGGGTGTGGGGGTGTGTGGTGAAGTGGGTGGGGTGTGGGTGAGTGGGTGGGTGGGTGGGGGGTGGGTGGGTGAGTGGGTGTGGGTGGGTGGGTGGGTGAGTGGGTGGGTGTGTGGGTGGTGGTGGGTGGGTGGGTGGTGGTGGGTGGGTGGTGGGTGGGTGGGTGGGGGTGAGTGGGGTGGGGGTGGTGGTGTGGGTGGTGTGGGTGGTGGTGGGGGTGTTGTGGGTGGGTGGTGAGTGTGTGGGGGGTGGTGTGGGTGGGTGGGTGGTGGTGGGGTGAGTGGTGGTGAGTGAGTGGTGAGTGGGTGAGTGATGTGGGTGAGTGGTGGGTGTGTGAGTGGGGTGGTGGGTGGGTGGGTGGGTGTGTGGGTGAGTGGTGTGGGGTGAGTGTGGTGGGTGAGTGGTGGGTGAGTGGGGTGAGTGGTGGGGGTGGGGTGAGTGGGTGGGTGGGTGGGTGAGTGGTGGGTGAGTGAGTGGTGAGTGTGTGGGTGGTGGGTGGGTGAGTGAGTGGGTGGGGGGTGGGTGGGTGGGTGGTGGTGGGGGTGGTGGTGGGTGGTGGGTGGTGGGGTGTGTGGTGGGTGGGTGGGTGGTGAGTGAGTGTGTGGGTGAGTGGGGGGGGGGGGTGGTGGGTGGGTGTGTGGGTGGGTGGGGTGGTGGGTGGGTGGGTGGTGAGTGGGTGGGTGGTGTGTGAGTGGTGGGTGGGTGAGTGGTGAGTGGGTGAGTGGGTGGTGAGTGGGTGGGTGAGTGTGTGGAGGGTGGGTGGGTGAGTGAGTGGGGTGGGTGGGTGAGTGAGTGGTGGGTGGGTGGGGTGAGTGGTGGGTGGGAGGGGTGGTGTGGTGGGTAAGTGAGTGGGTGTCGTGGGTGGTGGGTGAGTGAGTGAGTGGGTGAGTGGGTGGGTGAGTGGGTGTGTGGGTGGGTGGGTGGGTGTGTGGGTGGGTGGGTGAGTGGGTGGGTGGGTGGGTGAGTGGGTGGTGTGGGTGGGTGAGTGGGTGGGTGAGTGAGTGAGTGGGTGGGTGTGAGTGACAGGTGAGTGGGTGGGTGAGTGACTGAGTGAGTAGGTGAGTGAGTGAGTGACTGAGTGAGTGGGTGAGTGAGTAGGTGAGTGACTGAGTGAGTGAGTGACTGAGTGAGTAGGTGAGTGAGTGAGTGAGTGACTGAGTGAGTGGGTGAGTGAGTGAGTGAGTAAGTGACTGAGTGGGTGAGTGAGTGACTGAGTGAGTGAATTAGTGAGTGACTGAGTGAGTAGGTGAGTGAGTAAGTGACTGAGTGGGTGAGTAGGTGAGTGACTGAGTGAGTGAGTGAGTGACTGAGTGAGTAGGTGAGTGAGTGACTGAGTGAGTGGGTGAGGTGAGTAAGTGACTGAGTGGGTGAGTAGGTGAGTGTGTGAGTGAGTGAGAGTGAGTAGGTGAGTGAGTGTGTGGGTGAGTGAGTAGGTGAGTGACTGAGTGAGTGAGTGAGTGACTGAGTGAGTGACTGAGTGAGTAGGTGAGTGAGTGAGTGAGTGACTGAGTGAGTGAGTGAGTGACTGAGTGAGTGACTGAGTGAGTAGGTGAGTGAGTAAGTGACTGAGTGGGTGAGTAGGTGAGTGTGTGAGTGAGTGAGTAGGTGAGTGAGTGAGTGGGTGAGTGACTGAGTGAGTGAGTGAGTGACTGAGTGAGTGACTGAGTGAGTAGGTGAGTGAGTGAGTGACTGAGTGAGTGACTGAGTGAGTAGGTGAGTGAGTGGGTGAGTGAGTGGGTGAGTGGGTGAGTGAGTGGGTGAGTGACTGAGTGAGTGGGTGAGTGAGTAAGTGACTGAGTGGGTGAGTAGGTGAGTGTGTGAGTGACTGAGTGAGTAGGTGAGTGAGTGACTGAGTGAGTGGGTGAGTGAGTAAGTGACTGAGTGGGTGAGTAGGTGAGTGTGTGAGTGAGTGAGTGAGTAGGTGAGTGAGTGAGTGGGTGAGTGAGTAGGTGAGTAGGTGAGTGACTGAGTGAGTGAGTCAGTGACTGAGTGAGTGACTGAGTGAGTAGGTGAGTGAGTGAGTGAGTGACTGAGTGAGTGAGTGAGTGACTGAGTGAGTGAGTGAGTAGGTGAGTGAGTGAGTGGGTGAGTGACTGAGTGAGTGAGTGAGTGACTGAGTGAGTGACTGAGTGAGTAGGTGAGTGAGTGAGTGAGTGACTGAGTGAGTGACTGAGTGAGTAGGTGAGTGAGTGGGTGAGTGAGTGGGTGAGTGGGTGAGTGAGTGGGTGAGTGACTGAGTGAGTGGGTGAGTGAGTGGGTGAGTGAGTGGGTGAGTGAGTGAGTGACTGAGTGAGTGGGTGAGTGACTGAGTGAGTGGGTGAGTGAGTGGGTGAGTGAGTGAGTGAGTAGGTGAGTGAGTGAGTGACTGAGTGAGTGGGTGAGTGAGTGGGTGAGTGAGTGAGTGAGTAGGTGAGTGAGTGAGTGACTGAGTGAGTGGGTGAGTGAGTAGGTGAGTGAGTAAGTGACTGAGTGGGTGAGTAGGTGAGTGTGTGAGTGAGTGAGTAGGTGAGTGAGTGAGTGGGTGAGTGACTGAGTGAGTGAGTGAGTGACTGAGTGAGTGACTGAGTGAGTAGGTGAGTGAGTGAGTGACTGAGTGAGTGACTGAGTGAGTAGGTGAGTGAGTGGGTGAGTGAGTGGGTGAGTGAGTGGGTGAGTGAGTGAGTGACTGAGTGAGTGGGTGAGTGACTGAGTGAGTGGGTGAGTGAGTGGGTGAGTGAGTGAGTGAGTAGGTGAGTGAGTGAGTGACTGAGTGAGTGAGTGAGTGACTGAGTGAGTGACTGAGTGAGTAGGTGAGTGAGTGAGTGACTGAGTGAGTGACTGAGTGAGTAGGTGAGTGAGTGGGTGAGTGAGTGGGTGAGTGGGTGTGTGAGTGGGTGAGTGACTGAGTGAGTGAGTGAGTGGGTGAGTGAGTGAGTGACTGAGTGAGTGACTGAGTGAGTAGGTGAGTGAGTGGGTGAGTGAGTGGGTGAGTGACTGAGTGAGTAGGTGAGTGAGTGAGTGACTGAGTAGGTGAGTGAGTGAGTAGGTGAGTGAGTGAGTGGGTGAGTGACTGAGTGAGTGACTGAGTGAGTAGGTGAGTGAGTGAGTGACTGAGTGAGTGAGTGGGTGAGTGACTGAGTGAGTGACTGAGTGAGTGACTGAGTGAGTGACTGAGTGAGTGAGTGAGTGACTGAGTGACTGAGTGAGTGAGTGACTGAGTGAGTGAGTGGGTGAGTGACTGAGTGAGTAGGTGAGTGAGTGAGTGAGTGGGTGAGTGACTGAATGAGTAGGTGAGTGACTGAGTGAGTGACTGAGTGACTGAGTGACTGAGTGACTGAGTGACTGAGTGAGTGAGTGGGTGAGTGAGACACGTAGACTCACACCCTGCAGGTTGTATTCCTCAAGCCGCAGTCGTAAGTCAATAAACGTGCAGAGTTACACAAGACTGGGTTTCTCACGAACACACAGACACAGACAAAGCTCCCCCAGGTAGCCTCTAGCAGGGCTGTAGGGGCAAGTGCTGTCACACAGACACAGGCAAAGCTCCCCCAGGTAGCCTCTAGCAGTGCTGTAGGGGCAAGTGCAGTTACACAGACACAGACAAAGCTCCCACAGGAAGCCTCTAGCAGGGCTGTAGGGGCAAGTGCAGTAACACAGACACAGACAAAGCTCCCCCAGGTAGCCTCTAGCAGCGCTGTAGGGGCAAGTGCAGTTACACAGACACAGACAAAGCTCCCCCAGGTAGCCTCTAGCAGGGCTGTAGGGGCAAGTGCTGTCACACAGACACAGACAAAGCTCCCCCAGGTAGCCTCTAGCAGGGCTGTAGGGGCAAGTGCTGTCACAAAGACACAGGCAAAGCTCCCCCAGGTAGCCTCTAGCAGGGCTGTAGGGGCAAGTGCTGTCACACAGACACAGGCAAAGCTCCCCCAGGTAGCCTCTAGCAGGGCTGTAGGGGCAAGTGCTGTCACAAAGACACAGGCAAAGCTCCCCCAGGTAGCCTCTAGCAGGGCTGTAGGGGCAAGTGCTGTCACACAGACACAGACAAAGCTCCCCCAGGTAGCCTCTAGCAGGGCTGTAGGGGCAAGTGCTGTCACACAGACACAGACAAAGCTCCCCCAGGTAGCCTCTAGCAGGGCTGTAGGGGCAAGTGCTGTCACACAGACACAGACAAAGCTCCCCCAGGTAGCCTCTAGCAGGGCTGTAGGGGCAAGTGCAGTCACACAGACACAGGCAAAGCTCCCCCAGGTAGCCTCTAGCAGGGCTGTAGGGGCAAGTGCTGTCACACAGACACAGACAAAGCTCCCCCAGGTAGACTCTAGCAGGGCTGTAGGGGCAAGTGCAGTCACACAGACACAGGCAAAGCTCCCCCAAGTAGCCTCTAGCAGGGCTGTAGGGGCAAGTGCTGTCACACAGACACAGACAAAGCTCCCCCAGGTAGCCTCTAGCAGGGCTGTAGGGGCAAGTGCTGTCACACAGACACAGGCAAAGCTCCCCCAGGTAGCCTCTAGCAGGGCTGTAGGGGCAAGTGCAGTCACACAGACACAGGCAAAGCTCCCCCAGGTAGCCTCTAGCAGGGCTGTAGGGGCAAGTGCTGTCACACAGACACAGACAAAGCTCCCCCAGGTAGCCTCTAGCAGGGCTGTAGGGGCAAGTGCAGTCACACAGACACAGGCAAAGCTCCCCCAGGTAGCCTCTAGCAGGGCTGTAGGGGCAAGTGCAGTTACACAGACACAGGCAAAGCTCCCCCAGGTAGCCTCTAGCGGGGCTGTAGGGGCAAGTGCAGTTACACAGACACAGACAAAGCTCCCCCAGGAAGCCTCTAGCAGGGCTGTAGGGGCAAGTGCAGTAACACAGACACAGACAAAGCTCCCCCAGGTA